>NC_061090.1:4266783-4281783 GCF_015104395.2 Macrobrachium nipponense | reverse complement strand
CTAAGCCAAGTATTTATAGTATCCGTTGGCAGGCGTTTCCTACCAATAATATAATAGGAGCCTATAAAGAGAAGCGCAGCAGCACTTCATTGGGAACATACCAAACACTTGAACTTGTTGAAAAGTGTCCGGACACCTTAGATCCTTCTTCTCTCTCTTCGCTCTCTCCTTCTCATATCCAGCTAATTTAAAGTGAATGTCATCTAGAACTACCACTGCGCTAAGTATGCAGTTTGACTATGTCATTAACACAGTCTAATCTTGACTAAACTAAATATATGCATAGTACATATTTTCCGGGGGGGGGGGGGGGGGTTGGTCTGGGGGTGGATTGAGTTAGTGTTGTTAAGTCGTTACAGGTTTTGGAATTCTAAAATGTAATTCAAACTGAACAAGCTTATTGCTTTTGACTGTACGATGTTGGGTTTGATTCCCTCTTGAAATATACAGTAGAGTTTATACCTACACGCCGTTTCATTACAATTAATTTATACATGATATGGATAAACCATATCTACTTGGCGTATATTTTCTAAATATATTAATTGTGATAAATGTTTTAATGTCATACGGACAGGAATCCTTTCGCTCTTATCATCATTCGGTGGAGGATAATAGGACAGAGTCTCTATGTACACAGCCCCTCCATTCATTTACCTGTCCATGTTGAAAGAGCTATTGGGAAGAAATGTAGGATTTGATGATATTGTCTAAGGTTACCTTTTTGATAATCTTTAAAGAAAAATCAGGATAGCGAAAATTCCCTTTAGATTTGAACTCCTTTAAAATATCAAATTCACCTTTCTAACAAATAAATTATAATAATCATGACCATGAGGTAATCCCAATATACTACACTCAATTTTTACATTTATTTTTAATATTAGTGAGAAATCCAGCCACCCTTCCTCTAGATCAACCTCTTGCAATGTTAGGAATAGAAGATCATGGTTCTGACGATCTAATGGTCGATTGTGGAAAGAGTTTTCCATTGTGTTCCAGAGGTTCATAAGTTGATCTGGTCTCAATCTCCCTACTCAGATCCCCAAACATTTTACCAAATTTAGCCCTAATATTCTCAGTTGAGGTTCATGTCCGGTATCCTTAATGGCCAGCCAAGCAACTGCAGATCCTCCTCGACCTTGAAAAACCATTCTTGGACTACTCTGGCGTATGGATGGCGGCAAGCGGCGTGAATGAAAAATGACCAGGAGCAGGGCGGGAGGATAATTTCCGCTCGTGAAGTGAAAAAGAAGTTAGCAATCATGAAGAATTCAAATGTATTTTGCACCAGTGAACCCCCACTCAATCCGGTGATTCATCCATATTAAGTAAGAAAAGATCCAGCCCCTACAAGTTTACTGTGACAGCCATTCCTGGTCACCTTCGTAAATTTCTTCTGAAGGTATCTGAAGGGAAAAAAATTGTCATTTTCATAACAATTTACCGATTTTGATTTTCGTATAGGGAAATAATTGTATATCGTTTGGGAAATAAAATGTAGTATCAACCCTTGTAATAAGTTAAAGAATGTTTATCAATCTTGCAAGCATCAATACTTATAAATAGCATTAACTTTGATCGCAAACAGTCCTATGCTATATATTCTTTAATTCAGTAAACAGGCTCTACCTCTATACTTATACGTTTGTCTACTGTGATTATTTCATAACATTAATATTATGCATTTGCTTAATTGCCGAAAAGATGGGCCATAATAGAAAACTAATGGGGGTTTTCAATGAAGAATTTTTATTTTTCAACACTTGTATAGCAATATAATTCAATTGCGGGGAAAATACCAGGTTAATGACAAAAATTATTCACTTTTGATTATAATATTACCCTTGCTTATAATTATTATAGTCTGAATGTTATTAATGATTTTCAGAAAAATCACGTTTATTACCGGTCTTCAGTTATGTATCTGCTTGTGACTTATGCTAGTAAAAGACCTTCCGTACTGCATACGACTCAAGGACCAAAAAATTCCATATCTCCCCCCCAAAAACTGTGAAGGAAGGCAGCCTATCAGCACGATGCCGTTCAGCGAGAAATTCCTTCTTGGCATGAATCTATGAAGTATTCCTGCTCTCTGCAGCCGTCTTCGCACCGTTCATAGCCGAAACATTTAATACCAGATGTTCACAAAAAGCAATAGTATTGGTAATAAAAAGGATCTTCATATTCTGTTCGTCGAATAGTCGTCGTTAGTATATCGTAACTGCCCTGTGGTCATTCTGGTGGAGCGTCTTCGAACTGAAAAGAGGTAATTAAATGCAGATACCTAGATTAATCCAGATTAATTATAGCCTGTTTAATATGGGAACGCTATTTTGGTTATTCTGGCGAAGTGAAGAGAAAGGATCCCTATCAGAGTCAACAGGAACCAAAGCAACTGTATTTCTAGGTTTCATATTTCACGGGTGTATAAGTTTATAGTTTAAAAAATTAATAAATAAGGAAATAAATAAAATTGCTATCAAAGTCGGTCAATTCCCAGTCTCAAGGCGTGCCTCTTTTCCATTATTAGATTGTAGGGGAGACGTCCAAGATGCTGTGCAACAGCACGTATTGAAAGCCCACTTTCTGTAGAGCGACAATTCTGTGCCCGGCGACACATATGTTGCTGTTCATTTGGAGGACTATAAGAATACTACTAGCAGAGGACAGAAGAACCTATTTCAAAATTTATACAACACCTTAGGTCTAGCCATGATTGGGTGACAAACTTGGTTAGCGTGTAATAGGGGTGCTGTTTAGCAAGTGATATCGTATCCACTGAACAAGTGATATATTAAACACACGATTAGTGAGACTGATTGCTTGGTTGCTGTTACTGGGCATTGCAAACATCTCGTCATTACTGTCATTGATACGTTTAAATTCTGATGTCTTCATAATGAAAAATTGTTAATGTTCTGTTTGAAAAAACACTGTGTACTAAAGGTGGTGCTGTTCCTCTTTAATCTGAATTCCACTAATCCACTTCGAGCTTGTTTTAGTGTATAAGAGGTTGGAGGATGCAAACTTTTTAATAAGTATTAATAATCATAGTGAATAGCATATCTTAATGCAGGGGTTGTTAATTAGCATTACATGATCCCCCTACCGATATATCATTATTTCCATGTTACAGTTCTCGTGGACGAGTAGTGGTTTTCGCGCTCGGCTGCCAATTCGGTGTTCCGAAGTTCGAAATCCCCGTCTCGGCCAACGCGGAACCGGAGGAATTTATTTCTGGTGTAGATATTCATTTCTCGATATAGTGTGAGTTCGGATTCACAATAAACTGTAGGTCCCGTTGCTAGGTGACAAATTGGGTTCCTAGCCCCCCCCCCCCCCCGCAAAAAAATATTACTCCTTCGGGGCCAGCCCTAGGAGAGTTGTTAATCAGCTCAGTGGTCTGGTAAAAAACTAAGATATACTTTTCTTTCCTGTTACGGAAAGCAACGCGTAAATTGTAAAAAAAATTCAGATTGTTTTCCTTCAGATATACAAGGAAACATTTACGAACGTGGCCAGGAGTGGCTTGTAACCGTAAAAAGTGTGGGCACTGGATTTCCTTACATGGTATATGGTATCACCAAGACTGAGGTTTTCATCAGTGAAAAATACGTTAAAATCCTTCAAGCAGTTCTTTTCACTCCACTTTCACCAGCGGAATAATCACTTTTCACTTAGTCCTGTCATTTTCATCATGACAGCATGCCCCATCCATACGGCCAGAATAGTCCAGAATGGTGCAAGGTCGAGAGGATGAATGTTGGACTGGCCAAATAAGGGCGCAGACCATGAACCCATAGATCCACGAAAGATTAAAGTCGATTAAGTTGCAACAATGAATTCACAGGGGCCCGAGAGAAGCCGAGTGCAGTGGAAACAATCACTGAATTTCTAATCGCTTTTTCTCCAATGTATACATTTAAACCCCAAAAGATTATTTTTGTTTCCATTATTTTTATGCTTATCCATTTCGTATGAAGTAGCTACTGTCGCATGTTTATGGAATATAAGCAGGTTAGGGGTAATTACGTTTTGCTTATGTTCTATTACAATTCGAATCATAATTACCTGACCTGTTATCGAATACAAATTACAACTTCAATTACAAAATGGGCAACACTATCAAATACGATCATTAGTATATTTCACAATTGTAATCACAGCTATCAAATACAAATATAAAATTTATTGATTCATTACATTCGCACATCCATTTCAGCTAAACAAATGCGATAGTTGCAAAGTGTGTTATACTTTGAAGTCTAGTGTCCTTTTTACAGTCAATTTCTGCAACAATTGTAAGTTGTCAACCTTTAATACTTTAGTACAAATACAAAAAAACATAATCTAAATATTTTAGAAATGCAGAAATTATCATTAAAACCCTATGATTGCCTAAGTAAATTTGTAGGATGTTAGTGTTGTTGAAAAGATATATGCTGATATAAGAAAATAAGACTGAAAATCAAAAAACTCAAATATTGGAAAACATTTTCGCAAAACTTGTACAAAAAAAGGAAATAAATGGAATAAATTTTTTTTTTAGAATTGGTAGACTGGTTTGTTAAAATTCTCCTTAATATATAATAAATAAATTGGGTAGCGACTCAAAACATCTCGCTATTTTTGCATGTGGTTAAGATGAGTTCTCGAAAAAGTAAGAGGGCTGCCTCTAGGATAACCAATTTCCATATGAAGTACTTATATTGAACTTTTCAGTTACAATTACGATACCATTATTAAGTATAAATAAAAAACAAGCGCAATTACAGTTAACTTCAAAACGTGTAATTAAAAACATTTCACATCAAATGACAATTACTCCAAGGCCTGAATAAAAGGTAATGTTTAATGTAATTGGTAAAGCTCCTACTGTGGTTTCACAGACAGTGCAGTCACGTTTTTGTCACTAACCTGTAATGAAGATTGGTCATCAGTACGAGATTTTGCTATAATTTTTGCGCTATCGTCAAGGCTTTAAATCTAAGAATGTCCGGTAAAAATGCTCAATTCGTTATTTGTAACACAGAGCAACTATAACCAGTTACCTATCTCAAACCCACGCGTAGCAATAGGCGGCTCTCTCTTTGCTAAAAAAAAAAGTTGAAAGTTGGTTGACCAAACGGATTTATGCTACCATGCCACAGTTATATTCCGGCCATCTCGCTTCACCTTTGCGTAATACAAGCATAGGGCTGATGCCCTGAGTCCAAAGAAGATGCGAAGGAGGTAAACCAAACACAAGTATAACATAGCTTTACCATCAATCACTGTGTCTATCGATCTACTACTCCACTATACATGCAGATATCCTCTCACTCTAACAATCATATAATTATTTACTACTAACCCAAATCAATAGTCACTAAAAGAGAGAAAAAAAAATTGACCTCAAGATAAAAAATAGTAATAGCTATATACTGCTGCTGCTACTGCTGCTGCTACTGCTTTTGATGCTAAGAATAATAGTGAAAAAATGCTAATATCATGGTTATATTATAACATAATTAATTA
This sequence comes from Macrobrachium nipponense, assembly GCF_015104395.2. Classification (NCBI taxonomy): domain Eukaryota; kingdom Metazoa; phylum Arthropoda; class Malacostraca; order Decapoda; family Palaemonidae; genus Macrobrachium; species Macrobrachium nipponense. Next base: position 4,276,263 of record NC_061090.1, on the reverse strand, counting down.
ATATGGTTCCCTATGTTTTAACGTAGAGCAAAGTAATATATCCATGCCTAGGTAAAGGTAGTACGGTACGAATTTGCACATTTTTCGTACCTCTACAGTACCGTACCGTTACGTTGGTAAAACTGTCATTGCGTAATCCGTACCGTACACATAGGCAAATAGCAAACGGTACCCGTACTGTACCGTAAGGGCCAGGCAACCCAGTGAATCGTTAGATATAAACACAATGTAAATTATTATTAGATTCCGAAGATGGAATAGATAAAAAATCGCACAAAATATACTAAAACTGAAGGTAACATGCAGAGATAGGAGGAGGAGAGAGAGAAAAGAATGGTGGGGAGAGAGGTGAGGGAAGGAAGAGGAAGGGGGTGGAAGTGGGGGATGTAGGGAGAGGGTAGGCGAATTTTTTTTTGTATACTGTCGTGTTCATATCCATGTCTGGCTAATCGATCCTTTGCCTCTTCGTACAGACAATAATCTATTCTTTATAATTTGTGATTCATGATTTCTCTAAAAATTACACTACAGCAAAATCTCGTACTTTTACGAATCTTAATTACAGAGAAATAGGTTAGAGAATTCGCGAACACTTTTACCGAGCTCATTTTACGAAGCAGTGCTCAACGAGATTCAGTTCTCATGTAATTATTAACAGAACAATAATTACGTGAGCTTATTATAATTTAACAGTAGTAACTTTATTTCATACAATGGGACGTGGGTGGGCCGACTGGCATCCGCCCGTGGACCTCGGGGGGCCCAGCTTGACCGCCCGCCACGGGTACTCGCGTGGGGTGTAGTGGCCCGCCCGCCCGGGACCTCGGCGGGCAGACTGGGCGCGCCCGCCCGGGGGACTCTCGGCGGGCCGAATGGCCCGCCCGCCTGGGGACCTCGGGGGCCCAGCAGGCACGGCCGCCCCGGGGACCTCGGCGGGCCCAGTGGCCCGGCTGCCCGGGGACCTCGGCGGGCCCAGTGGCCCGGGCCGCCCAGGGGACCTCGGGCGCGCCCAGTGGCCCGGCCGCCCCGAGGACTCGGCGGGCCGACTGGCCCGGCGACCCCGGGACCTCGGCGGGACGACTGGCACGCCTGCCCGGGGAACCTCGGCGAGCGCCAGCCCCGGGGACCTCGGCGGGCTGACTGGGCCCGCCGTGCCCCGGGGACCTCGGCGAGCGCCCGCCCGGGGACCCTCGGGGGTCCGACTGGCACGCCCGCCCGGGGACCTCGGCAGGGCCCAGTGGCCCTCCCAGCCCCGGGGACCTGGCGGGCCAAACTGGCCCGCCCGCACCAGGGACCTCGGAGGCCAGACCTGGCCGCCCGCACGGAGACCTCGGCGGGCCGGACTGGCCCGCCCGACCCGGGGTCCTCGGTGGCCAGTGGCACGCCGCACGGGGGACTTGGCGGGCCCAGTGGCCTGCCCGCCCCGGGGACCTCGGCGGTGTCCAGTGGCCCGCCGCCCCACGGACCTCAGCGGCGTCCAGTTGCCCGCCGACCCGGGGACCTCGGCGGGCCGACTGGCCCGCCCGCCCCGGGGGACCCAGGCGGGACCCAGTGGCCCCGCCCGCTAGACGGGGACCTCGGCGGGTCCAGGTGGCCGACGCCCGCGGAACCTCGGCGAGTCCAGTGGCCCGCCCGACCCGGGGACCTCGGCGGGCCGACTGGCCCAGCCCGCCCGGGGACCTCGGCGGGACGACTGGCCGCCCGCCCCGGGGACCTCGGCGGGCCAGACAAGCCCGCCCGGCCCGGGGACCTCGGCGGGCCCAGTCGGCCCGCCCGCACCGGGGGACCTCGGCTGGCCCAGTGGCCGCCCGCCCCTGGGGAACTCGGCGGGCCAGTGGGCCCGCCCGCCCTGGGGACTCGGGCGGGCTGAGTGGTCCCGCCCCGCCCCAGCCCCCCCCCCCCCCCGGGCCTCGGCGGGACGACTGGCCCGCCCGCCCGGGGACCTCAGCGGGCCGACTGGCCCCGCCCGCCCCGGGACATCGGCGGGTCCAGTGGCCGCCTCGCGGGACCTCGGCGAGCTCCAGTGGCCCGCCCGACCGGGGACCTCGGCGGGCGACTGGCCCGCCCGCCCGGGGACATCGGCGGGCCCAGGGCCGCCCGCCCCGGGGACCTTGCGGGCCCAGTGGCCCGCCGCCCTGGGGGACTTCGGCGGGCCGACTGGCCAGCCGCCCGGGGACCTCGGCGGGCTGAGTGGCCCGCCCGCCCCGGGGGCACTCGGCGGGACGGAATGGCCCGCACGCCCCGGGGACATCAGCGGGCCGACTGGGCCCGCCGCCCCGGGGACCTCGGCGGGCCATTGGCACCGGCCCGCCTGGGGGACCTCTGCGGGACCAGGGCTGCCCGCACCAGGACCTCTGGCGGGCCCAGTGGCCCGCCCGCCCGGGGGTCCTCGGCGGGACGGGGACTGGCACGGCCCGCTCTCGGGGACCTCGGCGGGCCGACTGGCCCGCCCGGCACGGGGACCTCGGCGGGCCGAGGGCCAGCTTGCCCCGGGGACCTCGGCGGGACGCCTGCCCCGGGTCCTCGGCGGGGCCCGCCTGGCAGCACGCACCGGGGACCTCGGCGGGCAGACTGGCCCCGCCCGCACCGGGGACCTCGGCGGGACCAGTGCCCTCCCGCCCCGGGGACCTCGGGCGGGCCGAGACTGGCGCCCGCCCCAGGACTCGGCGGGCCGACTGGCCCGCCCGCACCGGGGACCTCGGCGGGCCGACTGGCCCGACGGACCCCGGGGTCCCTCGGCGGGCCAGTGGCCCGCCCGCCCCCCCGGGACCTCGGCAGGGCCAGTGGCACCGCCCGCCCGGGGACCTCGGCGGGCCCAGGGCCCGCCCGCCCCCGGGGACCTCGGCGGGTCTCCAGTGGCCCGCCGCTCGGGGACCTCGGCGGGCCGACTGGCCCGCCCCGCCCCGGTGGACCCAGGCGTCCCAGTGGTCCGCCCGCCCCGGGGACCTCGCGGGTCCAGTGGCCCGCCGACCCGCGGACCCTCGCGAGTTCCAGTGGCCGCCCGAACGGGACCTCGGCGGGCCGACTGGCCCGCACGCCCCGGGGAACCTCGGCGGGCCCAGTGGCCCGCCCGCCCGGGGACCTCTGCGGGCCCAGTGGCTCCGCCCGCACCGGGGGTCCTCGGCCGGAACGACTGGCCCGCCCGCCCCGGGGGGACCGCGGCGCGGCAGACTGGCCCGCCCGCCCGGGGACCTCGGCGGGCCGACTGGCCCGCCCGGCCAGGAGGACCTCGGCGGGCCCAGTGGCCCGCCCGCCGGGGACCTTCCGGCGGGCCGACTGGCCCGCCCGCCCCGGGGGACCCCGGCGGCTGCGTGCCCGCCCGCCCCGGGGACCTCGGCGGGACGACTGGCCGCCGCCCCGGGGACCTCGGCGGGCCGGACTCCAGGCCCGCCCGCCCCGGGGGGACCTCGGCAGGCCCATTGGCCAGCCCCGTGCCCCGGGGGACCCGGCGGGCCCAGTGGCCCGACCGCCCCAGGGACCTCTGCGGGCCCAGTGGCCCCGCCCGCCCCGGGTCCTCGTTTGTGGACGACTGGGCCCGCCCACCCGGGGGACCTTGGCGGGCCGACTGGCCCGCCCGGCCGGGGGACCTCGGCGGGCCGACTGGCCCGCCTGCACCAGGGGCCTCCGGCAAGCGCCGCCGCCCCGGGGACATCGGCGGGGCCTAGTGGCCCTTCCCGCCCCCGGGGACTCGGCGGGCGACTGGCCCGACCCGCCCCCAGGGACCTCGGCGGGAGAGGCCCGCCCGCACCGGGGACCTCGGCCAGCCCAGTGGCCCGACCGCCCCCGGGGAACTCGGCCAGCCAGTGGCCCTGCCCGACCCGGGGACCTGGAGGGCCCAGTGGCCCGCACGCCCCGGGGACCTCGGCGGGCCCAGTGGCCCGCCCGCCGGGACCTCGGCGGGGTCCAGTGTCCCGCCCGCCACGGGACCTCAGCGGGTCCGAGTGGCGCCGCCCCCCCGTGGGACCTCGGGCGGGCCGGACTGGCCCGGGCCCGCCCCGGGGACCCAGGCGGGCCAGGCCCCGCCCGCTCCCGGGGACCTCGGCGGGTCCAGTGCCGCCCGCCCCGCGGACCTCGCGAGTTCCAGTGGAGCCCCGCCCGACCCGGGGACTCGGGCGTGGCGAACTGGCCCGCCCGCCCCGGGGCCTCGGCGGGTCAGTGGGCCCGCCCCCCCCGGGGACCTTCTGCGGGACCAAGTGGCCCGCCCGCACCGGGGTCCTCGGCGGGAACGACTGGCCAGGCCCGGGGGCCCAGGAAACCTCTGCCGGGGCCCAGTTGGCCCGCCCGACCCGGGGTCCTCGGCGGGAACTACTGGCCCGCCCCGCCCCGAGGACACGGCGGCCGACTGGGCCCGGCCGCACCGGGGACCTCGGCGTGGCCGGACTGGCCCGCCCTGCCCCGGGGACCTGGGCGGGCCGACTGGCCCGCCCGCCCCGGGGACCTGCGGCTCGGGCCCAGTGGCCCTACCGCCCCGGGGTCCTCGGGGGCCCAGTGGCCGCCCGCGCCGGGGACCTCGGCGGGCCCAGTGGCCGCCCCGCTCGGGGACCTCGGCGGGCCCAGTGAGCCCGCCCGCCCCGGGGACCTCGGCGGGTCCAGTGGCCCGCACCGCCCGCGGACCTCAGCGGGTATAGTGGCCCGCCAGCCCCGGGGATCTGGCGCCGGCCGAGAGTGGCCGCCCAGCCCCGGCGGACCCAGGCGGGCCAGTGGCCCGCCCGCCCCGGGGACTCGGCGGGTCCAGTGGGCCGCCCGCCCTGCGGACCTCGGCGAGTCCAGTGGCCCGCCCGACCCGGGGACCTCGGCGGGGCGACTGGCCCGCCCGCACCGGGGACCTCGGGCGGGCCCAGTGGCTCCGCCCGCCCCGGGACCTCTGTCGAGGCCCAGTGGCCCGCCGCACGGGGGACCTTGGCGGGATGGTATGGCCCGCCCGCCCCGGGGACCTTGGGGGCCCGGACTGGCCCGGCCCGGCCTGGGGACCCGGCGGGCCCGAGGGCCCGCCCCGCCAGGCGACTTCGGCGGGCCCAGTGGACGCCCCGCCCTGGGACCTCGGCGGGCCGACTGGCAAGCCCGCCCCCGGGGTCCTCGGCGGGCTGAGGGCTCGCCCGCCCTGGGGACCTCGGCGGGAACGACTGGCCCGCCCGCCCCTGGGGACCTCGGCGGGCCGAGTGCCCGCCCGCCCCGGGGACTCGGCGGGACGACTGGCCCGCCTGGCCCCGGGGACCTCGCGGGCCCAGTGGCCCGCTCGGCCCCGGGGACTCGGCGGGCCCAGTGGCCCCCCCCCCCCGGGGTCCTCGGCGGCCAGTGGCCCGGCCGCCCTGGGAACCTTGGCGGGCCCAGTGTGCCGCCCGCCCGGGGAGCTCGGCGGGCCATGGCCCGCCCGCCCCGCGGACCTCGGCGGGGTCCATAGCCCGCCAGCCCCGCGGACCGCGGCGGGTCCAGTGGCCCGCCCGCCACGGGGACTCCGGCGGGTCCGACTGGCCTGCCGCCCCGGGGACCTCGGCGGGCCCAGTGGCCCGCCGCCCGGGGACCCTCGCTGCTCGGTGGGGGGAGGGGGGGTGGGGGTGGGGTGGGGGTGGGGGGGGGGGGGGGGGGGGGGGGGGGGGTGGGGGGGGGTGGGGGGTGGGGGGGCGGGCGGGGCCCTGTGGCCGCCCCCCCGGGGTCTCGGCGGGACCAGGGCACGACAGCCCCTGGGACCCGGCGGCGCCCAGTGTGCCGCCCGCCCCGGGGACCTCGGCCCGGGTCCAGGGTCCCGCCCCGCCCCGCGGACCTCGGCGGCTCCAGCTGGCCTGCCCGCCCCGCGGACCTCGGCGGGTCCAGTGGCCCGCCCGCCCCGGGGACCTCGGCGGGCCGACTGCCCGCCCGCCCCGGGGACCTCGGCGGGCCCAGTGGCCCGCCCGCCCCGGGGACCTTGGCGGGCCCATTGCCCGCCCGCCCGGGGACCTCGGCGGGCCAGTGGCCCGCCCCCCCGGGGTCCTCGGCGGGCCCCAGTGGCCTAGCCGCACCTCGGGTCTTTGGGCGGGCCCAGTTGTGCCGCCCGCCCCAGATGGACCTCGGCGGGTCCAGTGGCCGCCCGCCCCGCGGACCTCGGCGTGTCCAGTGGCCCGCCCGCCCCGTGACCTCGGCGGGCGGCTGACCCGCCCGCCCCGGGGACCTCGGGCGGCCAGTGGCCCGGCCAGTCCGGGGACATTGCGGGCCATGTGGCCAGCCCGCCCTGGGGACCCTCGGCGGGCCGACTGGCCCGCCCGCCCCGGGGGACCTCGGCGGGACCGACTGGGCCGCCCGCCCCGGGGGAACCTCGGCGGGCCGACTGGCCTGACCCGCCCGGGGACCTCGGCGAGGCCCTACTGGCCCGCACGACCCGGGGTCCTCGGCGGGCCCAGTTGGCCCCCCGCCCGGGGGACCTCCGGCGGGCCCAATGGCCCGCCCGCCCCGGGGACCTCGGCGGGCCCAGTGGCCCGCGCCCCGGGACCTCGGCCGGGCACAGTGGCCCGCCCGCCCGGGGAACCTCGTGCGGGCCTGAAGTGGCCCGCCCGCCCCCGGGGGACCTCGGCGGGAACGCTCGGCCCAGCCCGCCCCGGGGGACCTCGGGCGGGCGACATGGCCCGCCCGCCCCGGGGACCTCGGAAGCGCCCATTGCCCGCCGCCCCAGGGGACCTCGGCGGGCCCAGTGGTTACGCTCGCCCCGGGGACCTCGGGCGGGGCCCCAGTGGCCCGCCCGCCCTGGGGACTCGGCGGGCCCAGTGGACCGGCCCCCCCCGGGGGTCCTCGAGGGGGGGGCCCAGGGTCCGCCAGCCCGGGGACCTTGGCTGGGCCCAGTGTGAAACCCGCCCCGGGGACTCGGCGGGTCAGTGGCCGATCGCACCGGGGACCTCGCGCGGGCCGACTGGCCTGCCTGCCCCGGGACCTCGGCGGGCAGTGGCCGCTCGCTACGGGGACCTTGGCGGGCCCAGTGGCCCGCCCGCCCGGGGACCTCGGCGGGCGACCGGGCCGCCCGCCCCGGGTACCTCGGCGGGGCCAGTGGCCCGCCCGCACCGGGGACCTCGGCGGGGTCCAGTGGCAAGCCCGCCCCGTGACCTCAGCGGGGTTCCAGTGGCCTGCCCGCCCCTGGGGACCTCGGCGGGCCGACTGGCCGCCCGCCCGGGGACCAAGGGGGCCCAGTGGCCCGCCCGCCCCGGGGACCTCTGCGGGCCAATGGCCCACCCGCCCCCGCGGACCTCGGCGAGTCCAGTGGCCCGCCCGACCCGGGGACCTCGGCGGGCCGACTGCGCCCGCCCGACCCGGGGAACCTCGGGCGGGCCCAGTGGCCCGGCCCGCCCCGGGGACCTCGTGGACGGGACGAACTGGCCCGCCCGCCCCGGGGACCTCGGTGGGCCGACTGGCCGCACCCGCCCGGGGACCTCGGCGGGGCCCATTGGCCCGCCCGCCCCGGGACCTCGGCGGGGCCCAGTGTCCGCCCGCCCCAGGGACCTCTGCGGGCCCAGTGGCCCGCCCGCCCCGGGGTCTCGGTGGACGACTGGCCCGCCAGAGGTCCCTGGGGCTGGGCGGGGCCACTTGGGCGCCCGCCGACGGTTCCCACCCCCCACCGGGGCGGGGGGCAATTGCCCGCCGAGGTCCCGGGTGCGGGCGGGGCAGCGGGCCCGCCGAGGTCCCCGGGGCGGGCGGGCCAGTCGGTCCCGCCGAGGCATTCCCCGGGGCGGGCGGGCCACTGGGCCCGCCGAGGTCCCGGGGCGGGCGTGGCCGTCGGAGCCCGCCGACGGTCCCCGGGTCGGGCGGGCACTGGACTCGCCGAGGTCCGCGGGGCGGTGGTGGGCCACTGGAAGCCGCCGAGGCTTCCCCGGGGCGGGCGGGCCACTGGGGGCCCGCCTGGGTCACCGGGGCGGGCGGGCCGTCGGCCCGCCGAGGTCCCCGGGGCGGGCAGGCCACTGGACCCGGCTGAGGTCCGCGGGGCGGGCGGGCCACTGGGACCCGCCGAGGGTCCCCGGGGCGGGCGGGCCACTGGGCCGCGATGTCCCCGGGGCTGGGGGCGGTCGCCGACGAGGTCCCCGGGGCGGGCGGGCCACTGGGCCCGCCAAGGTCCCCGGAGCGGGCGGGCCACTGGGTACCGCCGAGGCCCCGGGGCCGGCAGGGCAGTCGGCCCGCCGAGGTCCCCGGTGCGAGCGGGCACTGGACCGACCGAGGTCCCCGGGCGGGTGGCACACTGGGCCCGCCAAGGTCCCCGGGGCCGACAGGCGGACCACTGGGCCCCCCGAGGACCCCGGGGGGGCGGGCCAATGGGCCCGTACGACGGTCCCCGGGGCGGCGCGGGCCACTGGCCCGCCGCAGGTCCCCGTGGCGAAGCGGGACCAACGGGCCGCGAGGGTCCCCGGGATGCGGGCGGGCCAATGGGCTGCCGAGGTCCCCGGGGCGGGGGGCCAGTAGGCCGCGAGGTCCCCGGGCGCGGGCGGGGCCAGTCGTCCCGCCGAAGGTCCCCCGGGAAGGGCGGGCCACCGGCCCGCCGAGGTCCCCCGGGCGCTGGGCGGGGCACTGGGCCCGCCGAGGCCCCGGGGCGGGCGGGCCACTGGGCCCGCCGAGGTCCCCGGGGCCGCGGGCGGGGCCATTGGGCCCGCCGAGGTCCCCGGGGCGGGCCGGACACTGGGCCCGACGGAGGACCCCGAGGTCGTGCAGGGCCAGTAGGCCCGGCGAGGTCCCCCGGGGCGGGCAGGCCAGTCGGCCCGCCGAGGTCCGGGGCGGGCGGCCCAGTCGGCCCGCCGAGGTCACCGGGGGCGGGCGGGCCAGTCGGCCCGCCGAGGTCCCCAGGGCTGGCGGGCCACTGGGGCCCGCCAAGGTCCCCCACACCCCCACACCGCGACCTACGGGCGGGGCCACTGGGGCCCGCCGAGGTCCCCGGGGCGGGCGGGCACAGCCGGCACGCCGCAGGTCACCGGGGCGGGCGGGCCACTGGACCCGCCGAGGTCCGCGGGGAGGGCGGGCCCACTGGACCCGCCGAGGCGCGGGGAGGGGTGCGGGTTCACTGACCCGCCGAGGTCCACGGGCGGGCGACACAATGGGCCGCCAAGATCCCAGGGGCGGGCAGGCCACTGGGGCCCGCCGAGGACCCCCGGGGGGGGGGGCCACTGGGCCCGCGAGGGTCCCCGGGCGGGCGGGCCAATGGGCCCGCCAAGGGCCCCGGGGCGGGCGGAACATTATGCAGTGGGCGATCAGGTTTATACATACAAGTATAGTACGTAAAGGTTTAATTATAAACTGACACCTAAGTTGCAGGGCCCGTTTAACATTGTAGGAAAATTTAACGGCCACATAAGTTAGGGTTCAAAATGTATCCAAACCATGGATGTGAGAATAGTCCATTGCACATATCAGAATCTAAGGTAGATGGAGGAGTGGAAAAAAGGGTTGTATTTAGAAACTTTGTATTAATTAATTTATATATATATTATAATCATATTGGTATGTAAACCTATTCTTTTACGCGAGTTATTACATATG
>NC_061090.1:4227896-4266283 GCF_015104395.2 Macrobrachium nipponense | reverse complement strand
AACCTTATCAGTATACTTCTTATGGTAGATTTGTGACGAGAAATACAAGTATTCTCTTCTGCATTGTACTTATCTACGATATACAATAGTATACTGCAATAATGTTTTTTTAGCATCTGGCAATCACTAAAATTTAAGCAAATGGAAGAGTCTTTTTGCTAAACACTGGAAAAGTATATGGCATCCACAAATTTAATTTTCTTAATTAATATTATTACGGATTTATCTCAAATATGTTTCTAGAGTAGAAATGTTCGAAAAGCCAAAAAAAAAAAAAAAAAAAAATTATTGTATTGATTTTGCATGTTTTTGGTTGTAGGCAAAATAAAAGGAGGAGAAAAGTAATCCTCGTAGTAATTCGATTTTCGACAGTGACTTTGCAACATACCGTGATTTCTCTTGTTGAGTTGAAATAAGTCAATTTATAAAAAAACTGACATCTCAGGGAAAAAAATAACAGTTAAACCCTTTTATTGACCGATTATTCAGGAGAGAGAGAGAGAGAGAGAGACGAGAGAGAGAGAGAGAGAGAGAGAGAGAGAGAGAGAGAGAGAGAGAGAGAGAGAGAGAGACTCAGATGAGGATGGGACATGTGGGGCCATGATGGATGGGTTACTTGAAAAGGAAATACCAAACACTTATCGTTAATGTTTTTTAACTTCATTTCAGTTTTGCTGGTAGGTACAGCAAAACTTATATCTATTGAATATTCACCATCAATCATATGAATTTACGAACAAGCTATTTATCTACATATTGATCATTAATTAAAAATAAAGGTTGTTGCCCTTTTTATTCTCTTTGTTATCAAGGAATGTTACCAAATAGAAAAATGCAATAACAGTTGTTTACCAAAGAGCTGGTATTGAGAGTCTTGTTGAATCAGCCTTTCGGGTCAACAAAGTTCCTTCCGTGGGTCTAGCCTTCGTCTTCCGTCATATTTCAAGACCGACTAGTTTACTACGAAGCTTGCGAACACTGACAGAGAATCTTGGGATATGGAAAATTCTTTTGCTCAAGTGGTTTCTTGTTTTATATATATATATATATATATATATATATATAATATATATGTGTGTGTGTGTGTGTGTGTGTGTGTGTGTGTGTGTGTGTGTGTGTGTGTGTATACGTGTGTGCATGTATACGTGTGTGAGTTGTAGATGGAGAGTACATCTAAAGTAAGGTGGGCCGAGAGCGTTTGCTGGTTCACTTCTCTCTTATCAACAAACTTATTTCAGAGGACAGTTTATACTTCGAGGTGAATCAGACAACCTGGTAGTTTTCTTTTGATCGTCTCTTAGGAATATATAGTCTCCAAAAATTGTAAGTTTAAGCTACAAATGTCAGCTGGATTGGAGATTTAAATAATCTAAGCCCAAGCTTGGTCGTAAAAGGAACAAAATACCTCAGAGTTTTGTGAAAATTTTCAAGTCTCGTCAACACCGATCCCATAGGGTGTTAGTTCCGACAGTGCAGTTCATGCGGTGCACTGCAAGCATTACTTAAGGTATTTTCGCAGCGTGCATTCGGGCCCCTAGATGTAACCCTTTCGCTCCGTTTACTATACCTCCTTTCATATTTTCTTCCATCTTACTTTAGCACCTTCACCTTATAATGGATTCATCGTGTAACTGGGAGGTTTTCCTTCTGTTACACCTTTCAAACCTTTTACTGTCAATTTCTGTTTTCAGCGTTGAATGACCTCATAGGTCCCAGTGCTTGGCCTTTGGCCTAATTTCGTATTCAGTTCAATTCGTCACAGCGAGAAATGGGTCATTCTACACATCTGTAACGGGCCACCGCGCCCTATGACTCCCCCCTAAGACACTGCATTCCTCCTCATCTCTTCCTCTTTTATAGCTGTGTGGGGGGGGGGGGCGGGGGGAGTGGTTGCTAAGTCTCTTACGTCATTAATATGTCGACTACGTTACTGTTCACCATCTCTAATATGCCCTCGCCTTTCACTTTCTCCCCATTTTCTGTTCATTTCCTATTCACCATTCTCTTTCTATCGCCATCGAGTCCCAACAACGTGCAATTACAGTGCGATCGTAACCTCTCACCTTCGTCTTTGTGCTCTGGACTGCTGAGGTTTAATTGTCAGCCCCTGTGTCGGAACACTCGTTAGAATGTTGTTTTCTCTTGGCGTTTAATCAGGATTGCCACGTTTCTCAATCTTTGTAATAGTCTCAATAATAGTTTTCTATAATAATAGTCTCACTATACTTTCTATATTTTGGCGTTTTTTGTGCTCCTTTTTATTAGATATAAATAAATAAATAAATGAATAAATGTATATATATATATATAATATATATATATATATATATATACATATATTTCTTTTCTTTCTTTTTTTTTTCTTTCTTCTTTCTTTCTTTCTCTAATAAAAAGGAGCCCATAAAAACGCCAAAATATAGAAAGTAAATACTATTTTATTTCAGAAGCCTTAATGGGCATTTGATACCAAGGTTTCCGTTACAACCCAAGCACCACGGTAAATTTCATGCCTCAGGAGATTTATTTGCGAAAGCAACCCATCAATATAATGAATATTCATCTACGATATACGTAAATGCAAAGATACAAAAAAGCGCTGAAACATAATGCTTACCTCAGTATTTTTGTCGATTTGCATATCACATTGATGATGTCAGGATCTGGAAAGCCCTCCATTTCCATTAAATACTGGAAATGGGTTTTTTTCCGCGATATTTTTTATTATCCTGTCGGATATTGGATGAGAGGATAGCAACCAAAGAGAATGTTACTTATCCGATAAAAAATGTGATATCCTGTGAATCCCTTATTAAAAAGAAGAGATCAGAAAAGCGTAGTAAATATTTATTGGAGTTAGACTTTTATAGAAGCGAACTTGAGCAGTTGAATCTGATCTGATATTGAATAGGTATGGGACAACACCAACGCCAGCATCCGGGGTTCGATTCCTTGGCAATCCGAAGCAACGTAGGCAAGCTCCAATATATCTACTAAGAACGTGGTAGATCATGTCAATCTAATATATATTGTATATATATATATATATATATATATATATATATATATATATGTATATATATTATATATATATATATATATATTATAGATATAGTATATATTTATGTGTGTGGTAGATGAAATCCAAAATGAAATCCCTATTAAAAAGCATAGTGCATTTTATATATATATATATATATATATATATATATATATATATATCTATATATATACATATAAGTTATTTCACATTACCGTGATTCATATACATACATCGAGCTACAATGTCCTTTAATATCTAATTCGCTCTACCTCGGAATTAATATATTTTCATATATGCTTAACCGAAGGGGAATTTTTTACACGATAGTAGATTTGCCTGGTCCCGGGCGCGAACCTAAGAAGACATTCAAATCTAGGTACGTTTAGAGCGAATTAGATATTAAAGGACATTGTAGCTCAATGTATATATATATATATATATATCTATATATATATATATATAATATATAGTATATATATATATATATTTACACACAGCTTTGTACATATATATTTTTAATACATTGTGCTTTGTAACAGGAGTTTCATTGTGGATTTCACCTAACAAATATGAAAAGTACTACAGAGTACTTAATATATATATTATATATATATATATATTATATATATATATCTATATAGTATATATATATATATATATAAATTTTTAAGGCACTGTTTTTTTGTTAAACATTTTCAGTCAAATCACTGCGTAACGGCATCAGTATTTTTTTTGCTGGATATCGTGCGTTAGTTTTCGGTTAAAATACGCAAGACATCTTCATGTATTGTTTGCTGTTTCGGCAGAGTGTGGAATCTTCAAACGCCTACTGACTTCCAATATGGAATTAAACCTTCTTGTTTACGTTTGGAGGTAAAACTACTTTGACCTAAGTTTTTCATCCTTTTAATCCCTCGACTACTCACCGCTTAGGTCTGAGCACTTTTCCTTTCGCATGAAGAAGCAAAATATTCGTAAATTCAAATTATAAGTCCCTTTTCCTCCTCACCCGACTCCTTCACCTCAAACCTCTAGGTCATCCTGCGATTGTAGCTGCCATTGTCCAACAATGCCCTCCTGGACCTCAAGAATACAGACAGGGAAAGATTGGAAATGTCTGGAATGGATTTCCACTTTTTCATGAACGATTTCACGGGAGCCATCCAAGAAATAGCTAGTGTGTCCAACTGTCAGTTTCTATTTAAAGCACAACAGCGTCATGGCAAACAGAACTCTGAGATTGTTCATCACTGATTGATAGTTGCATTTTTCCTTACTAAAGTTTTTCCTTCCTCTGTTCGGCCGCCTAACTTCTAGTGATCGAATCCTTCAACTTTGGCTCTCTCTCCACTTCATCTGTTGCCTCATTCCTTTTATTATCACACTGAAAGAGGTTAAAATCGAAGCATAATTATTCAAAAATATTTCATAGTTCTTCATAGTTCTTTGTGGGGCAAATACAAGCCAATGCCATTGTATACACTGACAGCACCTCAATTCTCCTCATGAGACAGTACATACCTACATGTTCTTCCTTCCAATACAAAAAATAAATAAATGAGGTAAAAAAATGAAAAAAGAAAAAAGCTTTTTCTCTCTCACAAAAAATCTTTCCATTTCCTCCACCGATTCGTACTCCTAGAGATCGACGCTTTTCACGTGAAGGGGCTTGTTAAGTTAAATACGACGTTTAATCTCCGTAGAGTTGTTACTTTTCCTTACTGGCTATATACGACTCTACTACAAGAGTCATTGATTATCATTCACCCTTTCTCGCCGACAGGTACCTTTAGCATTGAAAGGGGTTTGTAATCATACCTGCTGCAATCTTTATTTCACTGGCCATTTTTTTTTTCCACATCATCAACTTCACTCATTTATGACAATTTTATCAATGTAAATCATCTAATGACGCTTATGGGCCGCTCTGTGAGCAAGAGCCAGTGCAGGCATAATACTAGCTCAGTCATCAACGATAACAACATACTGTTAAATTATTAGTCATTTGAAAATGCCACACAGCGGCGAAACAGCTGCCATGACGGAAAACCAATAATATATATATATATAATGTATGTATGTATGTATGTATATATATTTATATGTATATATAGTATATATATATATATATATATAATAGTATATATATATATATATATAGTATAAACATAGTACACGCACACACACACACACAAAACCTTGAGATCCAAGGGCAAGAAATATGATCTTCCTCGCGCGAAGAATTCGAGAGGTTTATTTTTTTTGCATACACATATTTATGTGCGCTTGTGTAAGTTAATCTTCATTAATTTCATTTTGACTTTTGGAATCAACAAAGAGGCACGTATACGTGAGTCTCGAATACATTTTTCTCGCATTATGTATTCATTCTTTTACATAATTCCTCCTTCATTTCAAGGCTTTTCCTAATAATGACATTTTACGAAAGTTTTATTTTTTCTGTAATTTCTTGTAGTCACAACTGAATGACCCGTAAATTCGCCCTCCTTTATGAACCCCATTGAAAAATTCTTTTATATTTCTAATTCCTCCTCCTCCTCCTCCTCCTCCTCCTCCTCCTCCTCCTCCTCTCTCCTCACCAACCCTGTCCCCCAGCCTCCCTTGTGTACCTCGAACACGGCATTTTACCACTTAGCCACTGCCAGTCTTCATCAAGACTCTGTCAGGGTTCATTTCTTCCCTAAAAGCAATGCATCAATAATGGCATTTTGAGTGACTTCCAGGAAAGAATTAGAAACTGACAACTCGTCCCTTGGGTAAATAAATGATCATACCTGCTATCTCTCTCAAAACAAATCCTCTCAATGACACAAATGCAATATATCTAAAAATATTTAGTCATCATGGTGGGACCAGCTTGAAACTTTTCCGGTTCCTTCAAAATGCAATATATTAGTCATCATGGGACCAGCTCGAACTTTTCCAGTTCCTCCAGTAGTTTGGGCTCTACTTAATTTCCAGTTATTTTTTTTCCCACTCTAGGCAGCAGCAGCGAATTATTTTCAATAACTTAGTTGTAGTGAAGTTTTCTTTTTTCATTTATTGCTACAAATTTAGTTGGAATGTTTGTATACTCTGTCTTATGCTGCGTAATCTTACTTGCTGAATTTCCCACTAGGTTGAGCCTCTTCATCGAAAATCGTTTATATGAATTTGCAGAGAAAATTAGATATGACAAAAAACGTTTGTGGTGACAAATATATCGAAGATAATTTTTAGCAAGTCGAGAAGTTAAAAGTCATTGGGCCCATCAAAAATACACATAAATCTGCTAAAGAAGACCAGAAGATTTCATATACAATATCCAATAACTACTGAAACACTCTGATACGGTACCACGATTACACTTAGGCACCTTTAGTGAAATGTGTCTGAATTCGACAGATATAGTAGAGAGAGAGAGAGAGAGAGAGAGAGAGAGAGAGAGAGAGAGAGAGAGAGAGAGAGAGAGAGAGAAAGTATGGTATTTTTATATTTAATAGACTATTTATAAATGTCTTATCGTTGATTTTGTTCATATACCTTAGCTTTCGACGTATTTCATTGCTCAGCTCTGGAAAGCTTAGAATGAAGAGAAAGACTTAAGCTAACTGGTGCCAGAAACTAAGAAGTCAAAGAAAAACACCACAACAATGCGAATCACTTACAGAGTTTACAACACACACACTGCGAAGTGAAGAGGTCTGTTCCATTCCGAATTCCGAGACCCACTTATCCTACGATTCCGGAAAGAGAAGAAATAGAGAAACGAAAGCGGTTAACGTTAACAGTGCCGAAGAGGAGCTGCATGTTCATGCAACTGAAGACGATGGCGAAAAGAAAATATTTTTCTTTTTCCGTCCTCTGGCATGGCAATCTTTATTTTCGTTCATTTTCACTCTCGTTTCTTGTTCGTGTCTCAAATTGTTATCTTTGTAGCTCAGATTTTTATTTCGCTTTCATGCTTCCTGTTTGCAATCTTCGCCTATTCTTATATCAACAATATTGGAATGTTTGCGACTTGTAGTGAAGGTAGAATGGACACTATTAAATGGCCTCGGTGTTAGGGCGTGCACTGTCAGATAGGTCAGTGGTGAATCGGATAAAATATTCCCTGAGGATGGCATCTGAAAGTTACCTATAGAATTTCCTAATATGCAAATTTAATTTACGATGGCTTTTAAATTGATATTATTTGTTAATGATTCTGATTATAATTTATTGATTATATTCTGATGAATATATTTTTTTTTTGTATAGCAAAATCAGTATCACCTGCATAGATTATGCAGTGGTGCAGTCTTTCATGTATAATCTGAACTATATACGCATAAATGCATTTACTGTTACTACTAATTCATTACCTATATGTTGTTAGACTGCAAAGATATCGTTAATCATAAAACGAGTATCATCAGAATACAAGTAAAGGCTCCGATATGGAAAATGAAATGCAGTTTTGTCACCAAAGATGAGAATGAAATTGAGTAATCGACAATAAATTAATAAAATGATAATTATTTCGTAATTATCGTAATTATCTCATAAAACGATAATTACAATTGTTTTGTTTGGAACGTAAAAAACACCATACAAACAAAACAAACAGTCGTAATTATCGTTTTATTAGTTTATCGTCGGTAATTCCGTTCCATTCTCATCCTTAGTTACAGAACTGCATTCCATTTCCCATATCGGAGCCTCTCTTTTATCCTGATGATACTCGTTTTATGGTTAACGAAGAAAACAGATGCTTAGTAACTGCGGAAGTTAGGAAGACAAACGCAAACGTTGAGTTCAAATTGCGATGGAAACTGATATGTCCAACACTAAAATAAAACAACAAGTAAAGACTTATCTAATAAGTGAACGCACTTTGTAACCTAGAGAGATTCCGTTCTATTCTTGTAATGAAGTGAAATATAAATTCAACGTATTAAGTAATAAATCAAATAAAGACTTGGCAAAATTATAGTGGACAGATAGATAATGTGAAAATAAAAGTTTCTAAGGTAAAGTTCTGTATTGAGTAGAAACTTTTGTTTAGTTCGTTTCGTAATGTACTCGTTTGTTTAAGAAAGGATTATAGATAGTTTCAGCGCGGTTTAGTTCTCAGTCACAGACTTGGTGCATGTCAGTGTCACTAGTTTATCGTTATCAATATGTTTAGAGTATCAAAGATCGTGCCATAAGACGTCAGTGTAAAATGCAAAAATAAAAAGAACGTGAAATGAAAGGCAATAGGTTAATAAGTATAAATCTCAAAATGATTATGACCAATAACTAGAATATTCTTCTTGTTAACATTACTTATTTATCCACAAACGTCACTTGTCTTGAGGCAGTTTTTACAAACCCCAACGTCCGCGTTCACTGTCTCGAGAGAGCACATCGGTGTGCTAAAGAACCAAGCCCCAGATAATGGCTTGTTTATTTAATGTCGCAGTAAGAGGCAAAATTGGGAGGAGAAAACGATCACGTACTACTTTCAGTGTTCCGAGTTCACACCTAAATAAGGCTGCAGCAGCGATGGAATCGGGAGTAGGAAGGGAAATATGAAACTTCTTTGAAGAAAGATTCTGTCAGTAGTTTTTGCATTCTTTGTACAGGTATTATGTGTCCCTGGATAGTAATGCCTCGTGAAATTGCCAATAATATGTAGAAAACATATACTGAGCTGAAAAATAGGGTTCGAAATGAGAAAAATTAATATTATAAGATTCTGCACAGAATTTAATCATACTCTGATATATTCAATGTTGACTACCTTACCATGGACATCTAAAAGACCATAGGTGTTTACGTATATTTACTGAATATCTATACTCATGAACACTGTAAAGCATGAAACAGTGCCAACGATTCACACACATACTATATATTATATATATATATATATATATATTATATAATATATATATATATATATATATCTATATATATATATATATAGGTGTGTTTGTGTGTGTTGTGTGTGTGTAGAGGAAACCTGGTAACAAGTATTGCTCTTCACTCTATCAAACTAATGGATTTCAAGACTTTGAATATTCACACGTTTAACACTATATATGTATATATATATATATATATATATATATATATATATATATATATATATATAGTATTATGTATGTATGTATGTATGTATGTATGTATGTAATGTATGTATGTATGTATGTATGTATGTAATGTTATATATATATATATATATATATATATATATATATATATATATATATATACATATATATCATCTATATACATATATATATATATATATATATATATATATATATATTAATATATATATTATATTTATATTGTGTGTGTGTGTTCTAAATGTATGAATATTTAGTCTTAAATACATTAGTTTTGTTAGAGTGAAGAGCAATACTTGTACCAGGTTTCCCTGCTTTATTCTTTACGTTTTTAGGTTATATATGTCAGGACAGACATCAAACGATCATACCAAATCACTCTAGAGAATGTAATTATTTCGAATACTGAATTCCATTTTGATATTGTAATACAATACTTTTGAATATGTCTGAATAAAGAGACATGGTGGCATCTTTTTTTTTTCGATAGAAACTGTGCGTAAAATTTCAGAAGAATTAAGGACCCAGAAATTCATCCGTGCCCATATGAGTGAATATATAATCACAATAAGCGCTAATGATGAATATTGTTTTCCATCGGGAAAATACATGGATGATCTAATTTTAATATTGACCATACCGAAAAAATGAGGAAAACTTTGACGGGTCATCATGGTTGATAATGAAGGCAATGTCTGTGAGAAGTACAGTCACTCATATAATGAAGGCAATTTCTGTGAGAAGTACAGTCACTCATATAATGAAGGCAATTTCTGTGAGAAGTACAGTCACTCATATAATGAAGGCAATTTCTGTGAGAAGTACAGTCACTCATATAATGAAGGCAATTTCTGTGAGAGGTACAGTCACGCATATAAGTTCATGGCAGTCCGGGTGTTTGAGATATATTTCCATTTCACCCCTTTCTGGATGACAGGTGTCTGGGAGTGCGAAACTGGCCAAATGTTCAACTACCTAACTCTGCTGTAGAAATTTTCGGTGTTTGCCCGTCTTGCGTCACTATACAGAACCGATGTCCAGAAAGGGGTTGGATGGAATTCAGCTTTATGCTGGGAGACATCCATGAACTTATTATGAGCGACTATACACTCTCTTCGTTAGTCTGTACCTTGTTGATATTTCGGAGACTGCGAACACGTCCTTGCCCTGTCAAGGAAGTCCTCATCATCATCAGAAGTGAACTGAAGATTTTGATCATTATCTTCCCTTTTCCGTTTTTAAGTTTTCTGTAACAAAAAACTACTGAGATGGTTATATGTCTGTCCGTCCGTAATTTTTTTCGTCTGCCCTAGATCTTAAAAGGAACAGAGGCTAGAGGGGTGCGAAATTGGTAGGTTGATCATCCATCCTCCAATTATCAAACAGTTGCAGCCCTCTGGCGTCAGTAGTATTTATTTTAATAACTAAAGTTAGCCATGATAGTGCATCTGGCCATCACCGGACCGCGGTACATACAACATTTTAACGATACCACCGAAAGATAGATATATTTTCAGTGACCTTGATTATACGCTTTACAGGAAACTCCAATGCGCCGAAGAACTTTGGCGCTTTTTTCTTTCTTTCTCGAAAAGCGAGGCAGCTCAGGTTTTTCAGTCCCAGATTGTAATGTATCCAGTTTCGATTACTATTATTATTTGTTGGCAGAATACCGTTTCTCAGCCAGGTTCGGTTGAACACTGGCTGTTTTGGCAAAAATCACGTTGTAGGTTATTTTTTCTATTATTTTGTATTGGTTCTTTCGCTCGAGTACACACGACCCAAACTGGACTTCACCACCCCTCCGCCGCTGCCTTCTGGACTGACCTACACTTCCTCCAAAGACAATATTTTTGCCTTAGAAGTCTTGAACAAGAAAGTTGAATATCGGCCAATTATATTCTCCCCTTATATGCCGAAGAGAAAGAAACAATCTGAAGAATAGGAAAAATAATGTGAAATGCATATGACATAAGTTTCACTCTTATTATACGGCTACATTAAAGTTTAGAACGAAAAGTGCTTAATTAAACGCATCAAATCTTCAGATAAATGAACCCGCAAATACTTCCCTCTACTGTGTAATGAAAAGAAGATGCTCGAAGACCTCCTTTCAGCAGCAGCTTGAGTTCCTGATCAGGAGGCGACTTCTCCAAGGCATTGCCTTTGCATAAACATGGAATAGTTTTACTTACTTACGTAAACATTTTACTTGAGTTTCAGTGCTTCGCAGGAAAGGACATGCTCCTGGTTTTTTGTGATCAGCCGTTCTTCCGCCTTTTACGACAAGCAGGGTCTATGGTGGTAGTATTCTTACAACCCTGCCACTGGGCGGGTCATTATGTTTTTTACTAGATGGGTTAGAAAAGTTTTTTTTTTCTTTTCTTTTTTTTTTTTGTCGATAAGTGGGAGGGGATCCTACAGTAGAAATATGAAAGAAAGGAAAGAGGAAGCATAAAGTACACCCAAAGGACCAAAATGATGGCTTCTCTCTTAGCCAGAAAAGGTCCCCAGTCTTTTTTAGTTGTCTTCGTCCCCCCCCCCCCCCCCCCCCCACCATCCCAACCCACCCCCACCCCCACCCCCATTATTTCAAAGCTCAGCCTGATGATGATATGGGAAAAAATAAAACCTCTTCTTGCCAGTATTTTTTTCTGGAGTAAGCGCCATCTTGTAACGTTCAAACTTTTAATACCTCTACGCAGGCCCTCTTCTCCCTATTTTCCTCTGAATTCTTGGAATATTTTCGTCATTTTTCCTGCCTCGTGAAATATTATGGCCAAAACGGGTTATCGTTAATTCTAGAGCTTACGCTTTCTTGGAAAACTGTTTTGTCGGACGTGGGCCTTAAAGACGTCTACGTATCCTTAGCTATACATCGCCCATTTAAAGGCATTTATGATTCATTCTTTTTCCATGGGTTTTTAGTGAAAGGTAATTACGGCAAAGTGACGTATTGGCCGTATCGAGATAACTGAGTTTTCCTAATTTTTGTTCTGGTGACCTTTTGGAGGAGGAAGTTACTTCATATTGATTCTTCATTGTTACTTTTGAAGTGAAAGTCGAAATATTTCCTTTGTATATGATGATAATGAGGAGTCATATGAATGAGGAGACAAGACAGGACGAAACAGAGACGAATGTTTCGTGTTTGGGGGTTTTAAACAGCGTTAATCAGCATTAGAAGAATATGAAAGGAACATGCTATTTTTAGTATGTGTTGTTCATTTGATCACCTTGTTTGGAACATGGCGATATATTTGAAAGACTGCTCGAGTTGCCGGTGATGGAGAGGAGGTAAAACTTTTAAATATTAATGTTTTTGTTCAACTTTATAAAGAAAGCGATTTCTCTGTAAAAATATTTCCATAAGAATCATAGCGGCTCATTAAAAAGGGTGACCTTTAAAAATTTATTATTATTATTATTATTATTATTATTATTATTATTATTATTATTATTATTATTATTATTATTTTATATACTGCTTAAGCGACGCTAAGCAAAAGAAAAGAGTAATTTTCTTAGAATTAGGTCATGCCGGAATATCATCCAATCAGAACCGGCTTTGCACTGCTAGCAAAAGATTGCAAGATATGACATCAGTTAAGGAATAAAGTGAGTTAATAAGATCAAAATTTATCAACATTACAACAAAATCCTTTTGTCCACTTAAACTTCTCTATGTTAAGAATGTGTTTGGGCGACCCAAACACTGAAGCCTTAAGTGTATTCAAGAAAGACTGGAGATTGTAGAAAGATCTCCAGCGGATAAATGCATTTTGTGTCTTTTTTATAGTGAAGCCTCTGTGGTGTGTTGTGGAATTTTGAGTGAGATGAATAAACAAAATTAGAAACTTCATTTTATGAGCAGTACCACCTGGACACAAACTCCGGGTTGCAGCTTCTGCAAAAGAGGAAGTTTGCTGTGACTGCAACCATTTAAGGGCCTCATAGTTTCGACGATATAAATACATTAGAATATCATGGTACCACATACGTTGGTTTTCCTACTCCTTGTCAAGTGTTGACATTATCATTATACTAAATCTATTTTTTATCGTAATGGCATAATATTCTCAAAGTTCCAATTAGTTCCCAGTTAACATGCAGCTTTGCCGCTGCGTAATAGGAAAGAAGCAAAATGAAGTCATTTGCCTCATATTTCCATCAGATGCGCTGCGTCTCAGGTTGATATTGGAATCATAAAACGCGCGATGGTCTCGTCTAGGCTGGTGTCATTAGGATAGAGAATGTAGAGGCGCTTCCATTCCAGAGACATAAACCTCCTAATGAAACCAGAGGCAGTCATTGGCGAAATCCTTGACACTCTGCCAACCACTACAGCAAAGGTTTTGTTAAATCCAGATGGTAGTTTCTTCTATATTCTCTTTGTAGAATTGTCTTGCAATTATCCAAATGATTTGCTATCTTGTAAGAGTAAAAAAAAAAAAAGTTACAGTAGTTGTAATTCCAATCTTTTGCGAGCAGTGCTAAGCTAGTTTTGATTGGATGATATTCCTGCAACCCCTAATTATAAATGAATCTCTCTCTCTCTCTCTCTCTCTCTCTCTCTCTCTCTCTCTCTCTCTCTCTCTCTCTCAGGAGGGAGAGAGAGAGAGAGAGAGTGGTTTGTGTTTGGGGAGGAACGTGAAATGTACAATTAGGAGAAAATGGTTAGGAAATTAATTCAACTGGTTTTAGACTCAAAATTTGAGTCTACGGGATTATAATGGTATGTAATGGTATTCAAACAACTGTCTGTAGTATCCAGTAGAATCTGAAGACGGTTGTCGGTCGCCTGGCTTCCATGGAAGTTCAGGTCGAAGCCAAAAATAACCAGACCCTGTTTACCGGAGGTCGTAAATCAAGGCGGTGAAATATTATGATAAAATGACAGCACAGACGCTGCTTGGGTTCAGATATGAGAAGTAGCGCAGTTTTCTTCCCAATATGTGGCAGGTCATAAAATACATGATGGTATGCCAAAATGGAGGTAGTCAATAATAGTCATAGCAATCATTATCATCGTCATCATTATCAGTATCATCGCCTCCAACAACTTAATTTATTCCACTCATGCCTTGCTTTGTTTTCCTTGTTTTAGACCTTTTTAGACGTCGTGACCTAAAAACATTTTCATATAAAACTTGTTTCATTTATATTTGTCAATTCTCAAAACATGCAAACAGTATCTATATTTTCATTAAGTTTAGATTTGCATTATTCAGACAAATGATAAATTCACACTCGAATATGCAATCACAGAAGAGGGCCTAATCGACCGCACACAAACACACATGCACACGCACGCACACAGGCACACATTTGCGAAGACTAAGAAGAATAATTACCCAAAGACGCGAGTAATTATTCTCTCCTGTTTCCGTCGGTTGTCTAATAATTAGCTGTAATTGGGAAATCCGTTCAAGACAGCGAGGTTTAATTACAAACTTTTGAAACTGACTTTGAGCGATGGGATTTTCTTTCAGATAAGGCGAATATGGAGGAAGGTATTTCTTTACGATGTTTAAAGTTGATGTTGCTTTTTGAATGAAATAAAACCGTGGTTTTGGTAGTTTTTAATCTAATGGGGTTTTGCCGTCACAATATTTAAGTTTTCTTCTTTTATCAAAATAACTATAAATGATATTTTTTTATTTTTATTTTGAAGCAACGTAAATGATCCGAACTTACCTGAAATGTTCTTCTTTTATAAAAGATGACTAAAATGTTTTTTTTCTATTTCGAAGCAATGTTAATGAGGCGAACTTATCTAATATAATTTTAGAGATATTGGTATACGGGAGCGAGAGATTGTAAGACTAATTATAGGGTAAATATGTTATTTAGTAACATGAGAAATATGAGGTAAAATAATAAAAAGTGAAAGACAATAATATTACATAGGTAATTATTGAGAATTATTGAGTATGATGATGTAGAATAGAGATAGAGATCACATCGTTTACTTAGTTCAAGAAGAACTTCAAGGTTAACTGACGACTATCTGTAGTCACATACATATTTGTCAAAAAGAACTGAACTCTTTTACGATCTTACCAAACTAACAATAATCACATTATTTTACGATCTACCAAACTACATAATCACATATGTTATTTTTACGATCTACCAAACTACATAACTCACATATTCTATTTTACGATCTACCAAATTCTACATAATCAACATATTATTTTACGATCTATACCAAACTACATAATAACATATTATTTTACGATCTACCAGACTACATAATCACATATTATTTTACGATCTACCACACTACATAATCACATTATTTTACGATCTACCAAACTACATAATCACATATTATTTTACGATCTACCAGACTACATAATCACATATTATTTTACGATCTACCATACTACATAATCACATCATTTTACTATATACCA
Organism: Macrobrachium nipponense; assembly: GCF_015104395.2. Classification (NCBI taxonomy): domain Eukaryota; kingdom Metazoa; phylum Arthropoda; class Malacostraca; order Decapoda; family Palaemonidae; genus Macrobrachium; species Macrobrachium nipponense. The sequence goes on along the minus strand of NC_061090.1, from coordinate 4,250,723 downwards.
TTACTACATAATCACACATTATTTTGCGATCTACCTAACTACATAATCACATATTATTACGTGGGGAAAAATGTCAAATAGCGCCATAGTACGATAAAACATGAGTCCAATTGCCTCACTTGTATAATTATATATATATATATATATATATATATAATATATTAAATATATATATATATGTGTGTGTGTGTGTGTGTGTGTGTGTATGTATATATATAATGTGCGTGGAATCAGCTGATAGCTGATTCCACACACAAGTTTCGTATATTTCAGCATAAATATATATATATGCAGGCAGTGTCGTGGAATGAGTACATGAGCATGCAGGGAAATGGTCAATTATGTGTGAATTCAGCCGGTAGCAAATGAAAGTCTGCTCCCTGCTTAATACGCAGTAGACTTTTGTCTTGTTTCTATCCAGTCCTCTGTCGTCCGGGTCTCCTGGCCTCTGATGATTCTCTGCTGGACGTCACTTGGTCTCTGCGTCTATCAAACTCCTCTTTGACACTTACCCTGACCATTCTCAGATCTCCCACTACACCCTTTACTCGCGTCTTTTTTCTCAAAGGAAGAGTCTGCCCCTAAATTGACATTAACTTTAACTTACTGATCTTGAATTTTTCTCACTGGCGGCATTTGGCCCAAAATGGGAACTTATACGACGTAGAGACAATATTGAATTCCTTTCACATGTTATCATGGAAACTACCTGAAGCCATTCGCAATATAGAATCAGGTTACGCTAATAACTGAACTAAAACTCGCTGTCATAGATCATTTAGAACATACACGGGACTTTCACACGATATTGTATTTACCTAAACACATTACAATATCGTTATAAGCTTCCAGGAGTCATCTCATACTATTCCTCTATGAGAAAAAAACTTGAGCTGTTGAAACTGAATTAACTCCAGTTTAGTCATTTGGTTAAATATTTCATCTTCAAACCTCTCAAGGTTGAGAACCCTACAATATTTCCAGGCTTATTACTGGCTTATTGCTAAGATGGCTCTTAATAATTACTTCCATTACTCTCTAGCTTTGCCATAACGATGGAAGGAGAGTTAAGATCATGAATCCTTCAAAAGGCAGCTTGAATAAAGATGCTGATCCCAAATGGTTCCGAGACGTCCTTTCTGGCAAGGCATTTCCAAAATACACTTAAAGCTCTCTCTCTCTCTCTCTCTCTCTCTCTCTCTCTCGTCTTCTCCTCCTCTCTCTCTCTCTCTCTCTCTCTCTCTCTCTCTCTCTCTGTTTTTTGTAATCTTTAGCACCCCCCAAAAAATATGACATGACTTTGGCTGGCGAGAGAAGGATATCGGCGAGTAATTGAGAAAAGGCGATTTGGGAATGTTGACCTCAATTGCAAATACCTGTGGGAGATCTTGAGTTAAGAAGCTTTACGCCATGTTTTCTGATGCCATTGCAAGATAAGCTGCTATGCAATTGAAAGAATCGTTATCTCTTGTGTTTATACATTTACGTGTGTGTATGCAATGTTATGCAAGCGGTTTCTCTTACTGGAAGATCGTCATGCGTCCTTACTAATCGTTCAATACGGTTATTTGGTTATTTGAATGTTGATTTACTTGTAGAAAAAACACAACACTAAATTTTTGGGACCGTCGGTTTTGTTCTCATGTCAATAATGCAATTTTCTCCAACATTTTCTCATGTCAATAAAGCCATTTTCTCCAACATTTCTCATCTCAATGAAGCCACTTTCTCCAACATTTTCTTTAGGCAATAAAGCCATTTTCTCCTGCATTTTCTCGTGTCAGTAAAGCCACTTTCTCATGTCTGTAAAGCCATTTTCTCCTGTATTTTCTCATGTCTGTAAAGCCATTTTCTTTTGCATTTTCTCCTTTGGGTGACAGAAATTGTTTTCCCGTTTGTGGTTCTTTTTTCCTTTCCGTCTTCAATCTAGGGCCGTTTTTATTTCTTAGTTTTCCCTGTTTAAAAAAAAAAAAATAAAAAAAAAAAGTCTTGAAGCGATGAGTTTATCGATTATATTTATCATTAGATCGCGTTTTTTACATTACTCTCCGATGTATAAGAAACAACATTTGCCTTCGCATCATCTAAATGAGAAAAGAAATACCGCTCTCTCTCTTCTCTCTCTCTCTCTCCGGTCTCTCGTCTTCATCTCTCCTCTCTCGTCTCCCCTTCCTGCTGACGAGTTTTAATCCATCTTGCTGCAGTTCAAGAAGTGATAGGATCAGTTGAACGGAAAAGATCCAAGCGAGAAAAAATGGGCGAAATGTTAGCACTGACTGAACCAAGTGACACGCCAGGGCGAAAGGGGGAAAGAGAATGAGTAGATTAGCCGGTCTCAGCAAGTTTTTTTAAGATGAAGTTCCTTACATGTTTTACTTATTTAGCGTTAGGTGCCTGTCTTCTAATGACTAATAAATATTAGGAAAATTCCTGACAAACGCTTGTTGCGGAAGGAACACTTGATTAAAATTATCTGGCTGCTCCTTTTTGTGGTGCATATAATAGGTGGCTTTGTTTATAATTTTTTAAGGAAAACTGACTTATGTAAGGAGGTACAAATCACGTCTTCAATTTTTGCAAGGCTTAAGAACTGAAAACGTGTAGAGAGTTTAAAAGTATATTATTTTTTTATATAGCCAAATTATGAATAAAGTCTATTGTCACGTTTAGATTAATACAGAAAACTGAACTGGTGGAAGTTTAAAGAATTTTCTCCTTGATTTGGTGGTTTATTAAAAATGCTCTTTATTTCCGTTTTATGTTTAAATGATATTATTGATTGCTCAAAACGGCGACTTTATTCATACGTTTTAGATGGAAAGTTATAATGTAATTCAACTCAAATTGCGTCGCTTTGTCCATAACTCTCAAATAAATGTCTTCCTAAGGGTCAGAGTCCCCGATGTTACACCGGATGTTTTGAGAAGATCTATTTGACTTCGTTTAAACAGTGACTCCATCCATGAATTAAAAGTTCAGTAACAAGAAGTTTTTCATCCCTGAAACGGCGTATGCGGACCATGATCATTTGCATGAGAGAGAGAGAGAGAGAGAGAGAGAGCTGGGAAAACGGAAACTATTTCTTTCCTTTGACAACAAAGCTTTGGAAATCTCTCGCTGCTTCTGTGAGAAAGGGAAGTTTCTATTGCTTTTCCAATGAAGTCTGCACTTCCTTCCTTTGTGTCTGTGTGTCCTTGTCCTTGTCCTTGCTTTCTTCTCGTAACTATCCCATCGGACTTTGTATGGAAAAGACAAGAACCCAAAAATTTAACTTAATGGGTCATCATAAACAATTTCCTTTGATTTTCGGTTACTCACAATGTAACGCGAATTCAGTGGTATGAGATTATTTGATGCCTCATATTGGAAAGTATAAAGTTGAAATGTATGAAATTAGTTGTCAGCTGTAGAGCATACATACGTACAAAACACTGGATATAGGCACAGCGCCATATGAAGTTTTTTGTCCCAAAATTATTTTTAAAGCATATAAACCCTGTAGGGAGGTAGTGCCGTCAGTCCACTGTGGGCATTACTTAAGGGTATTTGCAGCGTCCATTCGGGCCTTAGCTGCAACCTCTTTGATGCCTTTTCCTGCACCCCCGTTCATAGTCTTTCTTCCATCTGACTTTCCACCCTCTCTCAATTGTTTTCATAGTGTAGCTGCGAAGTTTTTCTCCTGCTACACCCTTCAAACCTTACGGTCAGTTTCCCATTCAGCACTGAGTGACATATATGTATATTTATACACCTACGTATATTATATAATAATATATATATAATATATATATATATATATATATATATATATATATTAAAGATTAAAATATATATATATATATTTTATATATATATATATATATGTATATTATATATAAGACGAAAGTATTTAGCATCTCCCGTGTTTCAATTTTCCTTCGTGGCTGTAACTTTGTTCGTATATCATCAATCGTTTTTTATTTCTTCGTGATTCAAAATCATATATATATATATATATATATATATATATATATATATATATATATATATACATATATCATATATACATATATAAAGATATAAGCCATGAAGGAAATAAGAAAACGGAGTTTCTGCAAGATCTTTCGACCCAACGTCCTTTACTTAGCAGACAAGTTCGTGGCTTATACCTTTATTTATGCATTTATCACGTTCCAAACTTTCGTGAATCAGATCTATATATATATATTATATATATATATATTATATATATATATATATATATATATATATATATATATATATATATATGCATACATATATATATACACATATACACACACACACACACACACACACACACACACACACACACACCCGTACATAATCACACAGCCATTGAAGATTTAGTAACATGAATGTGTTTGATAGGTTGGTTTGGTTAAAACCAGGCTCGTGCCAGGACGAGTCCCTTGCCTATAGTAGACTAGGTGTTGAAGGGGATGAAGTGCCTGATGTGAACCTGTGAGCATGTGCCCTACCAACATAAACATGAGTGAAAGCATAAAGTGCTCAATACTCGTCCAATCTACTAATGATAGTCCTCAGATTAAGAAAGTGAGGTAGGAACTACAACGAAGCATCTTGTAGCACGTGATGGAGCTGTTTATGCTTGTGCTTTACTATAGTTTCTCTCTCTCTCTCTCTCTCTCTCTCTCTCTCTCTCTCTCTCTCTCTCTCTCTCTCGAAACAGTAGTGGTCAGAGAGAGTAGAAACAGGTACACAGAGGAGGGAAGTTCATATGCTTTAGAATTAAACATCATATAGAATTTCAGCCTAAGGCCAAGCGCTGAGACTTGTGAGGTCATAAAGCGCTGAGTGGAAAATTGACCATATGTTTGTGTATTTCTGTTCACGTATGTGCCTAAGAGTACAGACAATCTTTGTTTTTTTTCTGATGGCGAATAAAAATGTCATAAAGTTCTCTTGCCTCCTGGTTCCTTGCTTCTCTTTCGATATTTAGCTGTAATTATTTACGTATTTCCGTATTCAGTCTTTCTCAACTCTCTCTCTCTCTCTCTCTCTCTCTCTCTCTCTCTCTCTCAAGGGAACGAATACCAATGAGAACTCTTTCATTCCAGGATTGTTTCTGATTCTTCGTTTGATTACATTTGTTGGAGAATTCATTCTCCCTAAAGGTAAAGTGTTCTTTAACCCAGCACTAACTTGCATAGTGTCATTGGTGTCAAAAACAAAACCAAGTAGTGATAACAACAACAATGATAATGATAATAAACACAGACGTCTCATACAAAGAAATGTCATTTTGGATGTCAATTCGTTTCTTATGTTGCGTTGTAGACCGAGTATTGGAATAACCATTCATTTAGGTTCAATATTTGTAGCTAGAAGCAAAACAAATAAGGGTGGCTTTTAATATCAACAACATAGTTAATATATGGGAGAGCACCGAGTTTCTTGGGCCGGTTCGCTTTGGTTGAATGGCAGAGCCTATGTTTCTTCGGTTTGCTCAAAGAATAGAATTTTCAACACTGCCATAGCTTAGTATTCAGTGACATTAAAAATGATAATAATTTGAATTCTTTTCTTATTCTGTGCTGCCATCAATGCTAAAATCACATGTAAGTTAACCGTAAACTTTCACTACATAGCTCGCTAAATATGTCGTCACTGACCCTTCCATTAGGTGGTCACAACTGTATAATAACACCAGATCTCGGCTTGAAGTCCATGAAGGCAGAAAGGAAAGTAGCATTGAAATTAAAGTTCTTTAAATTTATCACAAGAACAGTACCAGACGAGTTAATGCTGAAACATTTAAAATTTCTAGAAAATTAAAATGGATTCCATCCACCCTCTTAAACAACTGTTTCATATTGAAACTGCGAGGTTTTCCTCAAAATTTCTTACTGCCAAATTCCCTTTTAGCGCTGCAAGACCTCACAGGTCCCAGCGCTTGGCCATTGGCCTAAATTGTATATTCCCTCCATCCCAGTGGCCTAGTGAAGTCTGTCGTTTCCTTGTTTTTGCTCGAGATGCTTTGACCTTAAATCCTCGTTCTGTAATTGCTTTTTTTTTTTTTTTTTTTTTTTTTTTTACTGTCAAAGGAAACTAATGTGCCAGATTTGTCTGTGTCCGCAGTTTTTCTTTCCGCCCTCTGAACTTAAAAAGTACTGAGGCTAGAGGGCTGCAAATTGGTTTGTTGATCACCCACCCTCCAATCATCAAACATACCAAATTGTAGCCCTATAGCCTCGTTAATTTTTTGTTTTATTTATTAACTCCAAACTTAGTCATAATCACGCGTCTGGCAACTCGACAAAACAGGCCACCACGGCCGGGTGTAAGTTTCATGGACTGCGGCTCATTCAGCATTATACCGAGAACACCCAAAGATAAATCTATTTTCGGTTGCCTTAATTATACGCTGTACAGAAAACTCTTATTATGCCGAGTTTCTTCGGCGTATTTTTCACTTGTTTATTTCATCTCCCCTCTTATGAGAAACTTTAATCATATTCTCTTTACCCGTTTGTGTCTCTTTGTGTGCGTGTATGCAAAGTTGTCTACAGGATAAAGCAATGCAAATGCAGAGAGAGAGAGAGAGAGAGAGAGAGAGAGAGAGAGAGAGAGAGAGAGAGAGGGTGGACTAAAGACACCGTAACAGCTCGAGTGATTCAGTTAATCACCTTACAATACTTTCACACCCTCCTCGATGCCTTTAATTAGCAGTAACAAATTAATCATCCCCATCCAATTAGGATGCATCAGCTCAAGAGAGGAAAATTAGAAGCGTTTTCGGGTAGCTGCTGTTGGGACGGACACGAGGGCTCTTCCGGTGGGAAAGTATCCAAGTGTCGCCTACAGTGCGTCCTTACATGAAATTAGGGGCAGCACAAGATTAGAAATTCAAACAGATTCATTATACATACACATTAAAGCGCAAGTAAACTCTCAGGCATATATGTAAGTGTTTACATAATAAAAATATGGAATGTTAGTCCATATATATAAAAGATTGCTTGCAGGAATGTGATCAGACTAGAGACGCTAAAGATGACGTATACAATAAGTATGTAGGCTAAGTTGACATGCCGTCATCTGTGGTCATTCATTTGTTTTGAAACAGTCCAAGCTCCCTGCTTGAGACAACTACCCCGACCTATGATTCAAACGGCCTACGTGATCTGTAGCGTGTCTCATTTGATTGTGTGTTCGTATGAAACTATGTCATTTGTATGTATTTTGTTCATATTCGAACTACTGTCTGTTCCTTCATAACTTGTAACAGAGATGGTAGACGAGGAGAACAGAGTTAGCTATCGTCATTAGAAGACCTGTACCTCTTTACCTAAGCTTTATCATGTAGAGGAATAGGATTAGCCATCATCATTGGCAGAAGCGATCAAGCTATCGTTATTAGAAGACTTGTACAATCATATCTGATCTTCAGCATGTAAAACTTCAGAAGAATACATATAGTTTTATATTTCGTGTTTTCTACAAGAACCTCCTCACCATGAGTTTAACACATCGTCGTAATAACCAACAAGATAATACCGACTTCGTAAATGATCTACAAACCCCCAGACACTCCATTGAAGATGGAAGTGCAATACCAACCGACTTAGCGTAAGATTATCGCTAGTCTAACATTACCTCATAGGGCGCCTTATCATACAAGGCACAAGCCATAATATTGGTGGCCAGCGTACCAGAAGAACTCTACAACGTCCTACGAAGAAAAACCAGAATAATAAATCATGTATCATAAGAAGTCAACGACGACGGAAGCAGCAGATTCTTCAAGCAACATAGTATCATCGTTAGTGAGCGACTTCAGAAAACAACAAGAACTCTTTAACGACGACGAAAGCAAGAGATTCTTCAAGCAACTTAGTATCATCGTTAGTGAATAACTTCAAGAAACAAAACCGACGTGTCCTTTTTCCTACGACAACGCAAGCTTCGTCTCTCATTAGAATCATTCAGAAAACATCGTTAGTGAGCGTTTCCGGCACTCCAAGAAACAAACGAACGCGTCTGCAGCATCGGATCTTTCAAGGGCTCGAATCATCGAAACAAACGCGCACAGAAACTGCTGAAGCCAAACCAGGTCATCCGCTAAATAGAGAAGGAGGACCAAGGCCGTGTGTCGTTATCGGAACACCGTGACTTCCCACAAAAGCAAGCTAAGTACAATTTTTTATTCATTTGGAGTAACTTTGAGTGTTTCCTTTGCAGGTCGAATTTCGTTATTCCTGTGGCTGAAGTTACGAGAAATTCTTAATCTTACTTTTTTACAGAAAATTATCTACATCATTGAGATTTCGCTACTGCGAGCTTTTTATCTTTGAGTGTCTGTTTCCAGAAGTTCTACTGAAATATCATAATCATATACTATGTTAATTTTATCATTTTGGTGATTATTAATCCCTTACGTAACAAATCATATTAAACGTGAATATGCGTTTACGCAGTGGACGTCTGTATTTATACAGATGCATGGATAGGGTCGTTAAGCACCGTAGTGATTAGAAAAACACACAAAAACAAGTGGAACACCCGTACAAATCTAGATAAATTAGAGGTAACACTATTTCGGGTCATGACAATAAATGCTCCTTTGCAAAGTCCCGATCGCAGTTTTAGCCTTGAGTTTTTTGAGTTATATAAAATATCGAACCTCAATGACTCAACTTAACTTTTAAAATATGGCTGGATTGCAAGGAATAACATGTCTGTAAAAAACTTTCATCAGGCTAAATGCGCTGACCAGGATCCCTCACTATTTCAAATTTTAGCAAAGAATGAAGTACAAACAGTTAATATTGAATGCAGTAGTGTAACTTGTCTTATTAGTAACCACTCAGTTCCTAATATTCGTCATTCATTGCTTTTATACGTAACCAGCAACATAATGCTAAAAACACATCACGTTGCCGATGGTAATAAAGAGAAGGATCTTAATTATTACAAAAAAAAAAATAGAAACAGTAGCCCGTTCAGAATCAAACAAGCAAACTCGGTGACTGTGTCACCTAGTCAAGCGGTCAAGGTCAGTCAAAAACTGCCGAAGTGTTCAAAGCATAGCAAATTCCATACAATAATCGACTCTAGCAGAGTGGGGAAAAGCGATGTTGGTTCATACATACCGATATCTTTTTGAATTAAAAAGGATTTTTCCTATGAAACACACGACCGTATAAAGTAATCAGAGCAGGTTTTCGTTTTTTTTTTAATACGTAAGTTATTATAGTAGTGGTGGGATAAAGCCCGACTGTACGCGCCGTAAAAATTAGAATATCTTGTTTTATTTCTTTAGTACACGTAATATCCTGTATTTACGGACTCACCGTCTGTTGTTCGAACTTCCCTAATGAGAAGTCCGGATAAGCGAGCGCTTACAGATACCTCTATAGTTATAAAACACATTGATCTGTATCTAGTGTAATTGTAAGATTCTCATCTAGGGGTATACAAAATATTATCTTACATCCCATGCAAATAAGGCGTGTTTATCAAAGGGAAATCCTATAAACCTTCAAACATATTAAAATCCGTTTGAACAAAATGAGACAGTTAATCAAATAATAACTTATATAAACGGAACTATACATTTGTCTCATAAATCGTAACATTGTTCAAAATGACCCAACAGAATTCTCCCACAACCGCAGTCGCACTTTTGCACGCAAAATCTCGAGAAGCATGCACCCTCGAATGTCTTAGTGCGTGTAAAAAGACTTTGCTGGGAAATGAAATTTTAATCCTTCCCGACTCTGAAATATAACGATTTCCGCGAACAAAGCCTAGACACGGTTGACTCGCTGCAAACAAGTTAATATAGTAATCCACAAAAACCTATACATATAAATATCGCATTTCTTTTATTGTTGCTAACTTTTAATCCCGCCCAACAGTCGTGGATGAATCTCTCTGATAATCTATCTAAAGTAATATCAGTAAAGTCATTCAAGCAGAGATGATTCAGCAGAAACTTTTTTTTTATCTTTTATCTGAATACCAGGAAGTTTCTCCACTAGCGAGTGATTTCGGAGGAAAAAAAAAAAAAAAAAAACGGATGTAATTTAACACAAAATACGGTCTAAGGACAAACATAAAGCTATATACGTACCTTCGTATAGACTCTTCAATGGAATTTCAAAATAGAGATAAATGACGAAGTTGAAAAATGTTAGTAATAGGAGTCATTAGGAAATCACATAAGCCATAATAATTTTTCCCTCAAACGTCATGCCATAAAAGATCGGACTTGGCGTTCTGCGTAGATTTCTGTCGCTTAAACAAGGAAACGACTCCCCGATAGTTTCCAGTGCGATGTACCGACGACATCTTATCTCTGTTAGGTTAGAATAAATTTTTTTCACCAACTTGGACTTACTTAAAAGCTTTTACCAGATACCATTACCTAAGTGATTGTACCTCATACTCCGTTTTCAGCACACTCAGGGGACATTATCAATTTTTTACGTATGCCTCCGGCTTACGTTGCGCCCCAATTACAATATAGTGTTTGGAGACTTTAGGGGATAACCTACATGCCTATATGGATGATCTTGTAATCTTTTCTAATACCTTAGAAGTACATTCACATAAAGTAGAGCTAGTGCTTCAGAGACAAAGACAAATAATCTCAGAGTAAAATATCTAAATGTGAGTTTTTTAAAACCGAACATGTTTATCTAGGTTTTATGTGTCTGGTCAAGGTCTTAAAAGTAGTCCATGGTAAGGTGTCGGCTATTCATAACTTTCCGGTACTTATTAACGTAAAAGGGGGGATACAGCACTTTTGCGCTGTAGTGGGTATTACAATCGTATGTAAATATGTAACTCTTCAATCATGACAGCTCCTTTAACAGATCTTACGAAGAAGAGCGTAGATTTATTATGGTCTAAAAAGCATCAACAGGCGTTCGATATCTTAAAAGCGGAAAATGCAGCTTACCTAACTTAATTAAAAATCCCTGATTTAAATAAGGAATTTTTTTTTATTGCACAGACGCCTCAGACCAAGGGTAAGAGGAACTTACTTCAGTAATATGATAAACAGTTCTTCCCTATAGCTTTTTATTCACGTAACTAAAGCCCTCTGAAAGTAAATATGCAGTAATAGGCAAGGAAGGGCTAGGTATCTTTAACACTAGTACATTTTAAGTTCATAATCTATGGCTATCCTGATAAAGTCCTTACCGAACATGAGTCCTTTACCGAGTTTTTCAAAGGCTTTAATACAGTCCAAAAGGAACTCGGTGACAAATGATCATTCAGGTTATTGGAGCCAAGATAAGATATCTACCTGGGAAAGCAAATATCATAGCTGACGCATTATCCCGCAATCCCGCACCATACAGCAAAGAACCATTAATTGACTAAAAGATATAGAAACATCCGTGCCTATTGTTAAAACCGTATCTAAACAAGAAAATTCCTTAGCCCAAGAGATCGCGAGCATTGAATATCTGGGTCGGAGCGCAGAACTGTTACAACTGAACAAGCAAGTGTCAAACAGCGATAAGCAAAACAATAAACACCAAACAATAAAACACTTCGAAACGGAAACAGGGTCAGTGGCTAGGCAAAAACAATAAACACTTCGAGCAGAAACCCTAAAGCAAAAGTATATTTATAGTATGTGTATCAGAATAATGTAATCAAATGTAATGTTCTATGTACTAGGTCTGTGACGAGGAAAACCCGAAGAACACAGCAGAGGACTAACGACCAGGTAGTAGTAATAATCTCTCTCATACCAATCGTCATAAACTGGTTGCATTCCGTCATCCAGGGTTCCTTATTATGTCACAGAAAGCCAAATCACTATTTTACTGGCCTACAATGCTTACAGATATAAAAAGCACAAATAACTGATTGTAACACGTGTCATGAAAACAAGGGACACACTCAAGACAACCTGTCAGTTAAGGGCCATTCCTGTACAAAATCAATCCTTGAAAGAAAATACGTAGAATTATTAACAGAATTATGAGTCTGACAGAGGGGAATGAACACTTTTCTTAGTGGTTAACTAGTTCCTTGACACGTTATATAGAATTAATAGCACTAAAACAAACACCGCAATTGAGTGCGTTAGGAATATTTATGAGTGCTAAATCAGTAAAATGGAATTCAACACATAATAATCTGTGACTCGGGTGGTGTAAATCAATAATAATCTCCATAACACGTTGTGTGAATTCCTATCCATTGAAGAAAACCAATAATATATTTTATCACCCAGTCAATCGGTTTGGTAGAATAACGGATAATTAAATAGGAAGTGTCAATGTCTTACGAGTTACAACTCGTGATATTGGATCCGAACTGGATTATAGCGGTTCTCGCGTTTTAAATAACCTTTATCATTTTATATCTTTGTATCTATAGAATTGATGCCGCAAGTAGCCTTATACGGTACGCCGCTAGAACACTTTTCCACATATTCAAGCCAACCATTAATTTATCTAAATATATATATATAAATAAATAAATATAAAAAAATAAAATATATGGATACAAGTGGAGTCAATATAATACACTCCGTAAGAAGTCGGAAGGGTTACAAATTATAAAAATAAAAAGGAATCACGATAAAATCAATAAGCAAAACGTAACCATAGATTAATTAAATATCCAAATATATATGCGTATATATTTAGCAATGACATATAAGCTAAAAGTTCAAATACATATCCAAAACCTACTGACTATTGTCTTTGTCCCGTGGATTTATATTCGTAGGTCAATGAAAAAAAAAAAATAATAATAATAATAAATAATAAATAAATAAAATAAAATAAAAGAGATTTTAAAGTCACAGGAAGTCTAGAAGTGAAAATGTTATCTATGAAATAATCCTATATGAATCTTATACAGGGCTAATATATATATAGAATTTGTATGGAAACCTTTTTCATTAGTTTCAATAAGGAATATTTAATTTAACATAATCATGCAGTTTTCCAACATGAAACTAATATATTGTTCAATTTTGGTACTGTTTTTTTTCAGACATTCTTCTCATGTGGGTCGAGTATTAAAAAACAAAAAATTTATCCTAAAGTCGTATTTATTACAGCAAGTAACGTAACTCTTAGCTGGCTGAGAGCAATCTCCTGCCAAGTGACGACGTCATCATTGCCGTATCAGCATTTGTTCCTTTTAACCTCAATAATCTGCTTACACAGGCTTCATCTGTGTGTCGTCTCTGCTTGCAAAAGCAGATTGACTGGAGAAAGGAATGCTTAGCCCGAACTTCTCATGGACAAGGCAGACGTTAGGTACAAGTGTCTATCGGTATGCGCAATGCAACTTGCAATCATTTTAAATTATAAACAAAATAAGGAAATAGAATTTCTATAACATCAAAATGAATTAATTTTTTCTGAACCTCATAGACATTTAGAAGTATCACGATATGGATATGGATTATTTACTTGCAACATTAGCTTATTACAATCCAGGTAAATCACATTCATGGGAAAATGTTACATTTTCTTGAAAAACCCAAAGTTTATATAGAAATTAGTTACATAGTGGGTTTTTTTTCGTTGCATCTCCTACCTATTAATAAAGTTTTTAAAAATTAACCTCAGAGGATGCGTGCGAGAAAATTGAATATGAAACTTTTGTTAGGGCACATAGAATCATGATTAATCTTCTCTTTGACTCTTATGTTGCCTGGCAATCTTACAATTAGCTCCGTTTTCCACTTCTTTGGTCTAGTAACTTACTACCAGTAATATCGAATTTTCTTTGGGGATTCGTATTGAATATCTGTTTATTTTTTAATAATTATGGATATTTTACAGTCCTCATAGACCTGGATAGGTTCACTCATTGTTAATGCCATGGATAAAAAAGTTTGTACAGCGGACTCTTTTGAATTCCAAAATATCAACGATTCATGTGGGTTAAGTCTGGTCTAAATGGCTCTCTTCCCCTCCCCTGTATTTGGATGTCGTCTGAATTTACTTTGCCCTTGTGACAAGTATAATTTCACTTGCAGGCTGATTAATGAACCTGGTTACAGTATCCTGCAGTATGAGAGTTTCACATCGCAACTTCAAAAAATCGTTCGTCGCAGCGGACGACTACAGTCAAGTAACAACTGCCTACAATGTGAAAGGAATTTCATGGACTTCTTCGACCGAGACACCGTATCTCGTCGTTAATCTCGTTTTAATGCGGAATGCTCCGGCGGCTGTCGGAATCGACTACGAAAGGGACCAAGAAATAGAATACATAAAAAAGATAGGAAACGATCTCTGCTACCCACCTCATTTAATTGATTTATGTTATCAAAAAGCTCATAAAAAGTTTTATAATGTTGCTATTAATGAAAAGAGATCCCTAAAAATGTTACTTAGCTACCTTATTTTGTGGATTTTGAAACCATAAAATCAATATTTAAATCATTTAATGTTAATGTAGTGTTCTCTTATAACAATACCATAAAAGATATGCTAATTAAGAATAGTCCCCGTAACAAATAACAACATCATTTACAAAATTCCTTGTAAGGATTGCCCATCGTTTTACGTTGGTCAGTCTAGTAAAAATTTATGTGTTCGGGTTAAGCAGCATAGTATTCAGTTAGAACAGCCCAGACTTCAAATGCACTGTTTATCCATCTGAGTGAAAAATCTCATTGTATTAATTGGGGTGATTGGCCTCGGTAATTGCTAGATCTAATGATTATGTTTTTCAAGAAATTTACTGGAATCGGCAATTATACAAATCACTAATAAAACAACCTAAATCTTAGTCTGGGAATGTACCATTTGGACCCATATATTTGTAATATGTTTTATGAAGGACCTCAAAATAAATGAACAACTAATAAATTAGTCCCACATGTATATAGTTATTAATTCTCTCTCTCTCTCTCTCTCTCTCTCTCTCTCTCTCTCTCTCTCTACTCTCTCTCTGTCTTTCTCTCCCTCTCTCTCTCTCTCTCTGGTTCGATATTTTCTCTCCCTCTCTTTCTCTTGCTCGATATATATATATATTTATTTTTTCTTTCGTCTTTTCATTAATAATAATTTTTGTTGGGAAAATTTGTGTAAAAATTCATGATTTATTAAATTGTATATGCTCCCGTGTTGTTTTCAAAAAATGTACTGTTTTTCTGGAAGAATCACTTGTTTACCGCGGGTATCCTTCAAGGTGTGGCTAGTCTATGACTCCTCCTCCTCTCTGTAGAGTGAAAATCGCCCTTATGGCTAATTTGGTAGTGCCAGTTTGTATATTAAGCCTTCTTTTGACTATGGTGTTCTTTGTAAAATCAGTATGCCTCAGTAAAGGGTCCTAATAGGACCGAAAGTACTCGGCCAACTCGTTTTTTTTTCATTTTTTTTTTTTCCTTGTTCGTGGGCAAAAAACCTCTATCTATATATATATATATATTATATATATATATATATATATATATATATATATATATATATATATATATATATGTATGTATGTCTGTGTCTGATAAAAACTTTTCACAGAATCAAATAATACGGTCATTCATGCTATAAAATATATATTTATATGTGTATGTGTGCGTGTGTCTGTCTGTCTGTGTTTGTATGTGTGTGTAAAACTTTCCAGAGAGAAATCAAATAATACGGTCATTCGTGTCATAAACTATTGTTTTTCATTCTACTTAAGAAAAATTTCCAATTGAATGATTCATGTATACTAAAACTAGTGTCAAAACATCTTGTTACTGACGCCGCAGAATTCATTTTCACAAGTGGATACCAACGTCCCCATATTCTCTTCTGAGTATCACGCAAAGTTTTACAGATGAAGAAATCAGAACGAATGTTGATCATAATGCCATTATATTTTAATTACATTCGTTCTAACAAACAGATAGTATAATTCGACATTACAGTTAGATAAAACGATTACTACACTTACGGGTAATTATTACGGCACATGGTTTTGTAGTCACGTCCTTAAAACATTCTCAAGACCAGAGACGTTTGGAAGTTAATGCCAACTTCCTGGGTGCCAGTCTATTAATCTTTAACAAAAGAAGAAGTAGATAAAATGTAATCCTTTAAGTGGGCCTTTGATCACTAAACAAAGTCAGAGTGAAATATTTGGGAAAACGTCCTCCGCACTTCCTCCAAAAGTACCATCCTTCTAAGTTTCTTAACATTTAGGGAAAAATTAATTGTTCTCTTTTTAAACTGACCTGTGATGCCAAAGAGTGGATCATAGTAAAGAAATAATTGCTTGAGGAAAATAATCAATAATCGTGAAGTGACCTTCCCACAAAGTTCCAAGAAAATGACAAAAGCGAAACAATTTCGGCTAAATTGATCTGTGAACTCAAAATTGGCGTCAAGGTCGAAACTATTCAAAGCAATGCCTTTCATAGAAGGTGTTAAATTGCTAAGGTAAGAGACATCCCATCATCTTAGGTACTGAGATGTAGAGAGAAAAAGTTTCTCTTAAACTGATAACAGACCTAGATGAAAACAAAATAATGACTAATATTAACTGGGGAATGTAATCACTAACGCCGAGACTACCTACTTCACAGGTTAACCAACGGAATAATGCATAAATGGACACTAATGCTAGCGTGCACGGACGGTTAATTAAACAAGCAGTTAAATAGTAATTATCGAATTAGCGAAAAGTAAAACTTCATTGAAGAAAAAAATCTTAACTTATTATTTTTGCTTATATTTATCTTTCGTAATCTTAGCAATATTCGGCATTTTGTCCGTTCGACTTAATGTCTGTTCGGTATTGTGTCTGTTCGTCATTATGTCTGTTCGGCATTCTGTCCATTTGGCTTCCTGGCTTCTGCTTCTTGTCCTTCGACAAAAATGCATTCGGCATCCCGTCCGTGTACCAATGGTAGTACTGATAATGAAGATGGATTTTAACATAATGTTGTGCTTTTGTTATAAAACATAAAACTCCTTTGCTTTGACGATCATCCTTACAGATCTTTATATTATCTGGATGTAAATATTCCATTTGCAAAGATGATACTGAACTGTACTGTGGAGACGTCTGCTTAAATATAAACGCAAACCTGTCTACTCTCATTACTCCAAAGTACTGTCTGATGACCCTGACCCGTTCACACAGGAAGTTCTGTCCACCTAAAATTTTGTATTTTTTTTTTTTTTTTTTTTTTTTTTTTGTCATTATATCCCGGGACAATACTACGTAATCCTGTTTCTTCAATTTCACTTTGATTTTACCATAGCAGATTTAGTATTTCTCAAAATGTCTAGTATGCTCTCTAGCATTTCGTCTTTAGTTAATTTGCTAGTATTTCTGCTTGTAATTTTTGTATTGAAATTCATTTCGATGATTGTTCCGGCCAACAGTTTACTGCAGTTGCTGTCCTCTCGCCATTTTGAGCAGTGGTCCTTCTGTGCTCCACTGTTATGGTCTCCAAATCTCTCTTAGTATCCCGGACGAAAAAAAAAAATTCAAGACCTTTTAGAATTAAATTCTTGGTTTTCGAAAGTCGAAGGATATGTACGACAACAGTACAAAAGAAACGTCAAAATAAAAGCGTTAATTTTTTCAAATAATAACAACAATAATAATCATGAAAATATTTTATTATGATAACTTTTTACGGATTAGTAATAACACCATCGTCTATAACACTGTTTTCATATTTTTAATTAAGCTCAGAGTTAGTCATCGTGACGTAATAGAGTATTTTCTGCTGATTATAATATTAATAACCAGAAAACATCCTACAGATCAGCCAAAACTGTTTTCTATGTTTCTCAATTCTATATCATGATGTTATGTTCTTCCAAAAAGTACCACAAATAATGTTGACTGAAAGAAATTGAAGTTACATGCTGATAAGAAGCGGTTCCTTTCATGTGGTGCGCAGGAATAAGAGCCGTCCCGTGACCAATAGCACTATTTTGCGATCGCTTCGGCCGCCAGGGGCTTTGGCCTCTTCAAATCGAAGCTTCTTTCATCCGCGTCCCATTGACCCCAGATTCTTTCCCTGTGGCAGTGCGGTCTTTGGCTGGCTTTCATCCTGCTTATTGCCTATGACCCTCCAAAGGAAGTTTCTTTCGCATTCCAAAACTTTTTTTATTGCAATCTGCAAACCGGAAGATAGCTGACGCAGACTTTTTAAAAGCAGGAGAGGGAAAGTATTGAAGCAAAAAATTAGACTTTTATTTTCTATATGATCGGTTCCGATACGTTCGTCTACGTTCTATATTGGCTTTTGTTTGAGTGGATGTGGCTAATTTTGAATAAATGTCTAAGTGGATGTGTTGAATATAAGAAAAAAAGTATGAGAGAAACTGCTATGATAGCATGTGAGTTGAATCTGGCTCTTTGAAAAGTTTTCTTTTCTTCGTTATTTCAAAGTAAAGGAAGCGGATTTTTCTCAAGAAACTTTGGAATAACTATACTGTGTGGTTTCAGAAATGACAGTCTTTGGACGCAGCAAATAAGGGAATATAACAGATTTGGAAGAAGAGCTTGATTAATAGTCTCTTGGCTGAAGTTGTTAAAACTACAAGAATAAGAGAAAGGATTCAGAATGCTGACATAATCATAATTAGGACAAAGGAATTTTATGGAAAGAAAGTGAAAATAACATCAAATAAAATAGTTGCATTGAAAAGGTGGTACAGCTCAAAGGTAATAATTGTACGACGTGGTTGTAGGTGACGAAGACTGACGAACTGAATGTGAAAGAGCATAATGTATTTCTAGAATGCTTCGGGAGACTTTGTTGAAGATTTAGAAAGGTTTTCCCAAGAAAGAAGACGAGGAGAAACGCGTTTGTTGTCTGGAGAAAAGCCTGGAAAAATAAATTTAAAAAAATGACCTTTGTATAAGCATAACAGCACTATCTGTTATATATAATGCGAGAGAACAAACGTTCATATGTTCACTTTTTCTCGATTCAGATTTCAAATACTACTTTTTGTACATTTCAGTTATAGAGTCTCGCTCTCGGAATGTTATACGAGCTATGTAATGAAAAGTTGTCATAGTACTTGACTAGAATGGTCTCTTTTTAACAACGAAATTATCTCCACATATGATGATGGATTGTTTGAATACCACTGTTTTTCTTAGGTTCTGGTCACATTTACAAGTACGAGTATCTAACAAACTGATATTTCTGCTTTTTATTGTTTTTTTTATATATTTTCGTTCATGAATGTTAGTGGAAAACATCGGTACGAAATGTTTTAAAAAGTGGTTAAATTAAACAGCCATTTCCTAATTAGCCCCATCAAAAGCAAAGTAATCAGTTTTTTTTTTCAAATGCCCGATTTCTTTTAAAGACGTAGTTAATTACAAGAAAATTTATTTTGCTTTTGTGCCATTTTACCGTCGTTTAATTTATTAAGAGACATACAGGCTACCATATGAACAGCTCATCCTGGTCCATAAAAAATAATCGGCTTTCATGTTACTCATGTACATTTGCCTAGGTGCGTAGAGATTTTCATTTTGAAAATAATATTGAAATATAGATTTGAGCCTTCTGCAAATGCTGAGGGGGTATATAAGTGTCTTTTCCGAAGGGAATCGATATTGTTTAGTAATGATAATAATCGATCAAGTAACACTGTTGAATAGATGTAAACATCGGTCACTCCGTTTCTGCATTTTGCATATAGTTCCGCAATATGTGTTTTGATTTGTATTACAAAGCATTGTGGTTTGTGGTGCCTGACAAAACATTCGTTAACAGTTAGATCATAAATGAAAGTATGCCCATTTTTCTATATTACATAATGAAGACTGGTTATCATTTGATTTAATATTGCTGCTTTTAATCATTTTTTTTATCCATAGTTTTCTTTTCTGCGTTCAACCCAGTTGTCAGAATTAATTGTCATCAAGTGACGGAAACCATTAGATTTTCGTTAATTTGAACGTATAATAAATAATACATACTTGAAATTAAGTTTAAAAAAAAACTACGAAAAGGAAGAAAAACGTGGCGAGAACTCGTGTTATTCGTAAAGTTACCAAGAAGAGAAGAAAACAATACGGCGCAAGATGATCTTGTCTCTTTAAAATGCAGACACACTCGACATCACAGGATTCCAAGAAGAGAGAAGGAGAACCAGACAGGACGTGGCTGCCAACACGCGACGTTCTTGAGGCAAAGTCACTTCCCTTAACAATAGCCAGGATTAGGGTCAGTCTGACGTAATTCTACGGGAAGGGGAGCAAAGCTTTTATTGTTGTTTATTCTTTTTTCGTACCGATTTTTATTTTTATTTTTAAGTCTTTTTCCATCATGAACGTTTTTTGACGTACCATTTTACATAGAGTGAAGTTTGTTTATAATTTAAATCAAGATCCACTAAATGTAATTACTCAGAATAAGGACATCTATAGATTATTGGTGAAAAGAACGGTAAGAATACAGATGTATATTAATATTTAGATATTAGCTAAGGTTATCCGACGTTTACTGACATTTTGATGACAAAAGAACAAACGTTCAAGAAGAGAATTGCTTTATTCTCTTGCGCATATCACGAAAAAAGTACTGCATTCGAAAATAACATTCGATACTTCGTAATGCAATTGCATTTATTCTATGATCTCATCTTCATGTATATAAATGGAAAGCTAATCCACTGGACGGTGAATAAATTCGATATTTTCCGGCTCAAAGCCCGATGAAAGTAAACGATTCATTTTTATTTTTCATCGCTTTTCTGTCGGGGATTATCAGCAAAAGAAATACATTTGCTGTTTCTCTCTGCCCTAGTGACACCGTAGCTTTAATGTAGGCAGATTCTAAAGTACTGTGTAGCTTTCTGGGAGCTTTGAAGGTGAATATTTAATGAAAAGTATAGCTCTTTTACTACTGGACATAGAGGAAATATGACTGTGTCTAAACACCTAAAATCATTTATATTCAAGTGATGTAATCAGGACAATAAGAAAGCGCCTCAGTGGCGTGGTCGGTATCGTGTTGGCGTGCCACCTTGGTGGCATTGAGTTCGGTTCTCTAGCATTCCATTGAGCAGTGAGAGATGTGTATTTCTGGTGATAGAAGTTCACTCTCGACGTGGTCCCGTTGCTGAATAACCACTGGTTCCATGCAAAGTAAAAATTTATTGGATTAGAATCAGAACATTTATTGAGAGAGAGAGAGAGAGAATGAGAATTTTTAAGCAAACAACTGAGGATAAACCTTGCCTTTGCAGGATGGAAGGAGAATCAGAACATTTATTGAGAGAGAGAGAGAGAGAGAGAGAGAGAGAGAGAGAGAGAGAGAGAGAGCATTACGAAATGTAAGAAAAATCCATTGGCAATTGCCAAGGATTATCATTACCAATACATCAGATTACCAGATACAACGAAAGGTGTAGAAATCTCAGGTATATAGACATATATGAATAAAATCAATATTCTTGAAGGTATAGACTTTCCACATTTTTCTGGGAAATAATTCTTAAGTTTTAAGAGCATCTGAAGAAATGCGACTTGCTTAGCAAAAGGGTAGACATGTAAAATGTCAAAAATGTGATTTTTTTTTTTTTTACTATTTCAAAACCTTGTCTCTCATGATTTGATTTTGTTTTTACAATACTTCAAAACCTTGTCTCTCATGATTTGATTTTTTTTCAACAATATTTCAAAACCTTGTCTCTCATGATTTGATTTTTTAACAATATTTCAAAACCTTGTCTCTCAAGATTTGATTTTTTTTTTATATTTGAAAACCTTGTCTCTCATGATTTGATTTTTTTAAACAATATTTCAAAACCTTGTCTCTCATGATTTGATTTTTTTAACAATATTTCAAAACCTTGTCTCTCATGATTTGATTTTTTTTAACAATATTTCAAAACCTTGTCTCTCATGATTTGATTTTTTTTAACAATATTTCAAAACCTTGTCTCTCATGATTTGATTTTTTTTAACAATATTTCAAAACCTTGTCTCTCATGATTTGATTTTTTTTAACAATATTTCAAAACCTTGTCTCTCATGATTTGATTACTGCCAATTACCTCGGAATATATTACGTTTAAGCCTTGAATATCTTAATCGTATTAATTCAGGTTTTCAAGGCACTAAAGCTCCTGTAACATTTCTAAGCCTTTCAGATTTGCTGGAGCAAAATAATATAACTTGTCATAGATTCAAATTTTGTAGTAAAAATTTGCCTTGAAGCGTTCTTTGTACTCGTAGCCTTTCATGATTCAACATTGAATGGAACAGGTCTAAATGCAATCGAACAGTTTCAATGCAAATACTAGAGTCAATGGGTATTGCTAATGTTTGGCTGGCAGTAAGATCTCTGTGCGTGTTGTTCTAGTAAAGAGTTAGCTAAAACTTCAACATTAAAATCATTCATAACAATTTTTATGACAGGCATTTACAATGTGTAAGTGTGCATGTATCAGCAAACACTTTGCCATTCGTTATGTTCAATATCCTTAGTGGTTTAGTTTAGGGAGAGAAAGTTTTTCCTTTGCGCGCTGAAATCACATTTTACCTCAAAGCTGATCAAAATCCTTTCTCCTTCTTCATTCATTATTCAGGGAACCATAAATATATGGAAATCACTTCTAGGTCAAATTTACATAATAAGTTGTTGTTGATGCCAGAGGAACTTCGAGGCAGCATATTTCTCACCCACTGAGGGCCACGGGAAACCTGGTAGTAGTATTGTATTTTTTTTTTTTTTTTTTTTTTTTTTTTTAGCAAACATCTTTTCTTTTTCACATCATGCTCAAGTATTTGCGTATTTCAATCTTTTATTTTATTTTTATCGTCCATACTGCTCTGTATTTGTCTACCTAGTTGATGACAATTCCCGATTCAATTCAA
>NC_061090.1:4212896-4222896 GCF_015104395.2 Macrobrachium nipponense | reverse complement strand
TCCTTCCGTTTTCCAAGTGCCATCAGTCAGTTCCTAAAATTCTTTTAGCTGCGGAACCATTTATTCAGTAGCGAGAGACACCTGACAATTTTATAGAGTTAGTTTTTTTTTTTATTAATCAAAGCGCAAGACGAATCAGGGCCTCTGTTTACTCAGTGCCAGCTGAATCCACATGCGATGGATTGGATTAATTTTACTCACTTCAACCATGAGGTTTTGATTTTCATAAAAACGTTTTAGCACTTTTCTCTCTGGACGTTTAGTTCTTGGAGTTCGTCTGAAATGTTTCACTCTTTTGATTACTTAATTATGTGGAAACAGACTCAATGGAATTACCCCAAGCTGAAGGTGATTATACACAAAATGAATTCATCAAATTAAAAATCCAAACTACATCTATGAATGGAAAATATTTATTCATAGATATAGTGTTCGTCTTCATAAATAAGCGCACATACACGCACATTATATATAATATATATCATATATATATATATATATATATATATATATATATATTTAGACAAATATCATGAAAGAAAGTGGTAGGCCTTTTGACTTACTGGCCTTTACTTATCAGAAAGCTCGTTTTTTATTGACGAAACGGAGATTACACACATATATATAAATTATGTATGTATGTATATATAATATATATATATATTATATAATAATATAGATATATATAATACATATATATATATATATATATATATATATATATGTATATTATAGATATTATATATATTATATCTATATACATACATATATATAGTATATATATATATATATATATATATATATCTAGTATATACATACTATATATTGAAATACTTATATATATATATACAGTACATATAATATAGTATATAGATATATAGATACTATATATATAATATATATATAATATTATATATATATATAATATAATTAATATATATATACACGCGCGCGCACACAATAGCGAGAGCCGTGCGCCATGCTTCATGTGGCAGGAGGGAGTTAAAGGACTCCCTGTTCAAATGAGGCTGACATTCGTGAACTGGGTCCTTGAGCACACTAAAGTAAAAGAAAAAGTTACTAGGGGGAGATAGAAACCACAGATGCACGGGTCATTATGATAGTAAGAGACAAAGTAAGAAATTAACCTTAAACCTAATTAAATCACACACTTGAATAACAAACATACATTAAGACTATGGAAAAATAAATATCATCCCGTTAACAACAATTAACTACTGTTCCACTAGAAAGTCGTCTCTCTTAGTATCACAGCGAAGTGTCGTCTCCAACGGTAAACTCCAGTAGTGCCACAAAGTAGGAGACACCCAACACAAGTCGTCTCTATAGGTGAGAATAGTTATGATAAACACACAGGGTCTGGGATCTTACCCTTTTCTCCGCCCCTGGGAGGCCCCTTAACGACTCCAGAGGTTCAGCAAGCTGAGGGCAAGGGAAATGATGGGCGAGGTTCGCCTCCAAAAGTACGTATGGCAAGGAAGGGCATCACACAACCCCGAAGTATACGCCTTGCAAAGGAAGGGCATCACACGATCCCTTACACGAACTGAAGAGACGCCAGCAAAAGTACTGTTCATAGGGGGATGGCAAGGAACACCTCCAAGATGCCACCAGCTGCAAAACGTCGAGGGCGTCTTCAGAACATTCGTGCAAACTGCCATAAGCCGTCAGGAAAATATGGGAGCTGGAAACCTCTCTATAGGGAGCCGTTAACTGCCGTTTCATCACTCAGAAGGTCCCCACATCACCAGCGGAGATGAAAACAAACAGGTGACGAACAGCCAAAACACCATCAATCATGAAAAGAAAGACAATTACATGGGTGACGTACCAATTAAAACTATAACTACCCTTTTGGGGGAGTCAAAGACCCCAAGTCCAGCCTTCAAACGACATATGTAAACAAAACTGGACAAAAACAAACAGAAACTTACTTTAATGGGCGAAGTCAAAAGCATAGCAAAAATACAAAATTAATCAAATAAGTTAACTCCATTACAATATATATATATATATATATATATATCTATATATATATATATATATTAGAGGTGTAATTCAGATGTCTGAAAATTTGATTTGCGGATGCGGATGCGGATGCGGATGCGGATATCAACTTTTTAAAAATTTGTGGATGCGGATGCGGACACATATATAAAAAAATGAAAAATGCGGATGCGGATGCAAATGCGGATATTTGATGGCCATACCCTCGCGGATGCGGATGAGGATGCGGATTTTATGTAGGTCCAAGTAATTTCGATATATTTGCTTGTGATAGGCAAAAGGTTATTTCATACTCACTGCATAAGAGTGACAAAACTCAAAGCCAATCTTTGCTTTCAGAGAGAGAGAGAGAGAGAGAGAGAGATTTCCAAATAAACACAATACTTTATGATCAACAACTTGCTATGAGTGACATGATGAAGTTGCTAAAACAAAATGCTATAAAACAGGTATACTGTAACTGAGTTAATTATATCTTGTAATGTGCATCATGTATTCTGAATAAGTAAATGAAAATCCAAATTTTAGAAAAACGACCTCTAAAGTTACCTACAATGTATGAGTATATGGATTATGGACTATTGAACACTGAGTAGGGGGTGACATCAGCATATCCGCATTCTCCAACTGCCGGATGCGGATGCGGATGCGGATGTTGCATGTGCTGCCAATGAGGATGTGGATGTGGATGCAGATGTTGAAAACTTGTCAATACGGATGTGAATGCGGATGCGGAGTTTCTAAAAAATGCGGATAATCTGCGGATGAGGATGCGGATGCGGATATCCAATACACCTCTAATATATATATATCATATATATATATATATATATATATATATATGTATATATATATATATAATATATATATATATCTATATATATATATATGTATATATATATCCGTCGACTAGAGAAGGCTTCTGGGAATTCAGGTGGTTTCTGAGTATACTTGAAGACGTCTTCACGACTCCAGAATCCATTGAAGCAATCTTCAGCTCCTGAGGCATGCCTGAAGAATCCAGTGGGCGTTTCCAAAGTTAACTCCATATATATTATATATATATATACATATATATATATATATAGGATAAGAAAGATTATGGACAAGATCCTTTGGCATATACATTATATTATATATATATATATATATATATATATATATATATATATATATTATATATATATATATATATATATATATAGGGGAGAGTGGGGTAAGAAGCCCCCCTTAAGGAGAAATGCTTATGTAGTCTACAGTATTTCAGCTATTGACCTAACAATAATTCATTAGAGATATGTCTAGAAAGCTTTGTTATTATAGTATCAACGATCATAATCATGAGAAGCTGTTAGCAATTTAGGATAGTAAAAACATGACCTGAAAAAAAAGAACAAAGTGGGGGCCTTTACCCCATGGGTGGGGGAAGAAGCCCACGGTCGGGGCTTTTTTGCCCCATACCTAAGATATTGTGGTACTTCATGAAAACTACCAATTATATTGAAAAGTAGACGCCCTACATTTGCTTAATATAAAAAATTCAACCTTCCACACAAAAATATTCAAGAATAATGTTGGAAAATATACAAAAATTAATCTTAGAGTTCTTAGTTTCTTGTTAAACCTAGGAACTTTTTGGTATTCATAGGAACTGAAAATAGCAAAATTGTAAAATAAATTGACACTTGCCTCTACATGACAGCTGTAGCAGCACAATTAGAAATAAATTCACTTTTATGCAGCACCAAGAATAACACAAATTAAAGAAAGAAATAATGAATAAGTTTTAGATAAGAACAAAATGGCATAAGTCAAAAAGGTGGACTAATTTTCTTTACATTACTCCATTCCTCTGGCCAAAGTCCTGTGACTGTGGTGGCCATCTGCAATTGCAATGTACTTTTCTGCTCGACTTGGCTAAACAATTTTAACAAAGTGATGTAGCCAGTCTACGATACAACCAGCAATAGACCATCCATTTGCTGTGCATCTAGCAATTGATCCAGGTGAGCTGCCCATCATAAGTAGTGAAGTCATCCTTTTACGGGCAAATATAAACATAAGAGGAAGACAAACTCCTGCTGCCTTCATTGCACAAATAAGATGTAGTCTGTCCTCTTTCACCATGGTTACGTGTTCAACTGATCAGATGGGGTAAAATAAAACCTGGGCTTCTTGCCCCAAAGCGTGGTGGGCCTTTTACCCCACTTGCCATTTTTTAAGAAAACTAAATCCACCTGTTACCTCAATTGAGTTTTCAAGTCTGGATTGCATTGCTAGAATATTTTCTTAGCTCTCATTTAAAGTAACTGTAGTTTAAAGTTACTGACTTTACTGACAAGATGTCCCGCACAGGATATCCCTGATATAGCAACGCATACTTACATGAAATGTGTCCAAAGAAGAAAATGCGTGCTGGCTGTGTCCCATTCTAGTCTCCCCTGGCTATTTGGTTTATAGAAAGCTTCAGGCAGAAGGTGTTGCTGCACTGATCAGCTGACTAAGTTGCTATGATATGTAATAAAGCATGAAAATAGGGGGAGGCCTTTTACCCCACGTTGGGCATTTTCACCCCCACTCTACCCTATAGATAAATTGTTATATAATTATATATATATTATATAGTATATATATATATTATATATAATATATATATATATATATATATCTATATCTCTAATAATTAAGATATACTATATATATTATATGTATAATAAATAGATATTATCTTAATAAAATAAGATATATATAATATATATATCTAAAATAATAAGATATATATCAATATAATATATTATATATAATATGATAATAGAATATAATATATTATCAATATATATATATTATATTATATATTATATATATATATATATATTATATATGTATATATAATATCTAATCAATAATATCTATATATATATATATATATATATTATACTATATATATTATCTATATATATATATATATAGTATGCTGTGACTGTCTTCCGTCCTGTTCTTTGCTTAAGATGAAAGAAACTGAGAGGAGCAGAAGGAAGAAGAATGTGAAATGATAATGAGGAGGAAGTTGGGGAAGAAAAGGCATTTGTGTAAGCCAAGTGACCAAAGTACTTTAGGGCATAACTTGACTTTACCTCCCAGCAAAGGACACAGCTCCTCCCAAAAGGCAATGCCTTTGTTGACATCGTACCAAGTGTGCAAAAATGCAAGCGAGTTTTGTTTGCAGATTTTAATTATCCCTTTGAAGACATTCTTTTGAGTCAGCTTCCTTTTTCTAAAGTTCTGAAAAGTTTTCATCGCAAAGGGAATTTCCTTTATGTATCACAATAACCCCTTGGTGCGGTTAAAAGCCTCCCTGGAAGCAAGGGTGTGAGAATTAAGAAAAATTCATAAAGTTACCAACATAAAAAAAAAAAAAAAAATAATTACATTTTTACATAATGGTGGATTGCTCCTTCTGGCATTTAGAATATGA
Source organism: Macrobrachium nipponense (assembly GCF_015104395.2). NCBI lineage: Eukaryota > Metazoa > Arthropoda > Malacostraca > Decapoda > Palaemonidae > Macrobrachium > Macrobrachium nipponense. The sequence goes on along the minus strand of NC_061090.1, from coordinate 4,217,393 downwards.
CGGTGAATCATACTTAACAGAAAAACGTTTATCTGCAATGTACACTTTATTTTCAGTAATGAAAAAATAAGACTTACTGACATTAACTAAGAAACAATTTTGCCAATTTTAGTAATGATGTAATTAATGTAGAAAGACGCTGTCTGTGCTCATGAATACGAGTTCATCTTTTTATGCCTTACCGTATCAATAAACTCCTTTAATAAATACTTAGATCGTTAGTGTAATGACTGAGAGACAGACAGACAGACAGACAGAAAGGGCCCGGGGGGGCGGCGGCAATTGTAAGTTTGTGTTTCGCTAACGTCAGGGTACCTGACAGATGAGAGGATTATTTTCCATCCCCGTGAAACCCGTAAAAAAAGTTTAATATTTTCGTTTGTTGCTTCGTCCCTGTTTGGAAGTTGTAAAAGTGGGGAAACATTTTAGCGATTTGGACGTGCAATTCCTTTTTTTGTATTAATATTATTTTTGATTATTTTTAGAATTTATGAAATCGTGCTGTGTGTATATTCCGATTACAAGACTAAATCTTATTAAGGTCAAAATGGTTGGGTGGATATAAGAAAGGCTGATGAATACATGACATCAAATTTATTTTTACATCTATCGTCTAGAGGAACAGTAAAGTATAGAAAAAGAAGGAAATTCCTAATATTATCCACTCGGTTCCTAAATGCAAATCAGCTTACAGCTTTAAAAAAATGAACAAAAAGTCCTTGAACAGTATAAAGTTCGCATGGGGGGGGGGGGGGGTGGGGGGGGGGGGGGGTAGCGGAAGGAAAGAAATGGTCACTGAAAGAATCGCCAAGAAATTTAAAGCATCAAACAAAGATAAAACTGAGGAATTAATGTAGTGTTCTAGATTAAAACAACTTTAAATAAATCGGGAAGTGGAAGTGGTAACTTATTACTAGTTGTTACTGAGAGTATTCCTAATATTGGAAAAAGTGAGCAGAGTTTGAAATACTGATCTAAATAGGAGAGCTGAATTCAGGGCCGCAGTGAAAGTCCATTAAGAAAATTATTTTTATGTTTATAGGAAACTCGGGTGTGTGGGACATCTCTGCCTGTAAGGAAGGTACAATTAGCCCAAGTTCTGGTAGCAAGGTCCTAAAGTAAATACATCTCAAGCCCCAAACTTAAGGCCCCAAAACACGGGTACAGCCAGTTCCCCCCCAGCATGATTTATCAGCCAGTTTACGGAAGGGTATTTCATTTGTTCATGAACAAGATGGTGCTCATTAGAATGTCTTCCGTGTTTTTCTCATCTAGTGCTAAACTGTCGTTTGCAAAGTAATCAGTTTTTACTGGTATCGTCCATTGGTTAGGAAGTAGCTGAATTTTAGGCACTGAGCCCGTGTACATTCACCTGCTAGAACCACATTCGAAAATTGTGGCGTTGCTCAGGATAAGCGTCAGAAATCATTGCAGCAGGATGATGGATAGCGTTAAGGCGCTTAGTGCTTTATCTCCATCGCTTCAGCTCTGGATGCTTGAAGGAAGGCCATGGTTAAAAACCAAGAGAAAGCGGTAGGGTCAATGACCGCAGTCGATTATCTGCAAAAATGCAAGAGAGGCGCCAGGATATATTAACTTGGTGCTTGTGGCAACACAAAGTAGCGTTTTGATAAAATACAAATAATCCTTGCCCTCCCAGACACAAAAATGAATGCCATTATCCAGGCTCTGACAACGCAACCCTAAGCAGCGTTAGTAATAGTGGTTCTGTGGTTCTAGCAGTGTTTCGTCCCTGAAGTGAAAAATTGCTTTTAGAACTATAGTTTCATTAATTATAGAAATGTACCTGGACATCTGCATTCGGATATCATTAAAAATTATAGTGTTCAGTTGGTATTTCTGCCACTTGCCTAGTATCATGAGGTATATCGCAGGACCTGCTCGATCTTTGTCATAAGAAGTTATTGGAACTAGATAAACTATTAATTTTTTCTTTTGTTGACGACTGATTACTCTTTGAAAGAGTTCTGTGCTCAGTTTAGTCATGATTTTTATCGTAGTTGACGCGTCTTTTCTGTTATTATGGTAACATTCGCGGACGTTTTCATTTAACTCTCCTCAATTTGTTGTAGTATGAAGATAATTCTCGCTTCATGTCTGGAAGAAAGAATCCCAGAAAACTTCCTTAATTAAACCAGGGATTGACGAATACGAAAGCTCCAACTCGGCTGAAATGGAATTGCCTTCGTGAAATATATAATCTTGTTAAAGTCAGAGAATCACTCAACCATAAAACTAATTCGGCCCTCCTCCCTTGCTTAGCCAAAAAACATATTTTTGTTTCGGATTGCGGATTGTGTGTTAAGTTTCGGATGAGAGAGAGAGAGAGAGAGAGAGAGAGAGAGAGAGAGAGAGAGAGAGAGAGAACTTTAAATGACTTCGCATTTATTCCACACATCATTTTTGGTGGTTTCTCTTAATTATTTCTTATGAATGACTTTTCTCATTATTTGTCTTATTTAGTGTGATCTAGCAGCTTTCTTGATCATTTCTATAGTCAACATTTTTTTGTTTTGATATTGATTTTCTATCAAGGGTACCATTGCTGATAGTGAACAGTGATTTCAAAGTACACTTGCGCAATGAATTAATCAGCACGTTCAATCAGAAAGGGTAATTAGTTGGCCTGCAGAGTACAATTGGGACTAGACGAGTTAGTGTTTCCATTTTTCCAGCACATTCATCAGAAGATTAAATGTTATTGTTTCAAATGTATTTTCTTCATGCCTTTCAGTAGAGATAGAAAGAGAGAGAGAAAGATGACTCATCTCTGGTTAACCTGATTAATAGTAAGATTTAATCAATATAAATAACACCCCAGTGTTTAACGGACAAAAACTGATGATTCTCGACCACTTGACTCAAGTTTCAGAGCGTCTCATTAGTTTTCCATTAAAAGTAACCTGGACGCCAAATATAAGCAGACCTTCTATAATGGAAGTCATAAATCATGGAGATGACATATCCTCGCAAAGTACTGCCTCAAAGGCCACCTGAGATAAGAGATTCAAAGATAGTCATGATCAGGATAGGGTACATCTCTACAGTGATTCCGTTTGTTGCTGTGTTGAAGTGTGTTTATCAGGTGTAATTGCTTCTTTAAAAGGAATTTTACGTCGATTTTGCTCAAAGCCCAAGGTGCAAATCTATGCATTTCCGATAAACAAAATGTATATGAAAGTCGTTCACAACGAGTGGATGTGTTACAAAAATGCCTGCATTTCAACAATGATAATAACCAAAAACTTGAGCCTTAAGGCTAGTGCGCTGCATTACATTATTTTTTGTCGTTCCTTCGCCATTTTTTCATGCAGTTCCCCTCTTCCGCTTTCGTAGCGTTTAGGGCTTTTCTTGTTACCAGAAGCCCTGTAAGTATAAACTCCTTCCATCTTCACAAATATGGTCGAGCATATTTTCTCCAAACTTCGCTTATATCGAGTGATTCTCAAATTCTGCCTCCTGTATTCTAGTTTTTTTTTTTTTTTTTTTTTTTCCAAAGTCTGAACTTGGAGCATTAAAAGTGGTACGTGGCAGTTTTCTCCCTCTCAGTTTTGCACTTTATTGCAACAGGAATTAAACATTCTGTAATCTAGGATGAGACTATTAGGACACAGGTGCACCTGCACGAGGCAGCAGACTGCAAATGTGCTTGAAAAGTATGCCGACACAAAAACGTGACCGACGAACTATGTATGTTTTGCTTGTGCATTTCGATGTTTCGCGAGCAGTCCATTTATTGATCATAATATTCGTCCCTGAATGTAAAGTTATTCTAAAGCGCGTTCATGCTGTACCTTTATCGACTATTATGGCGCACCATTACACTACGTTCTTGCACCAGTTTATGACATTATGTAGTTAAACTACGTAATGTCATAAAAAAATTTCATTTTTAGGTATTTTGTGTAACATGTTGTTCCCGTTGTTGTAACACGAAGATACCAAAATTGCTTCATTAATTTTTTTTTGTTTTCTGCATAACTCATTCAAGATTTTCTTTATCGTCCATTTAGTTCGTCTTCAGGTAGCGAAACATACTGAATTAATATTCTGAAGAATGTTCTCTTGTTTTTGTCTTATATTAACAAACAAACAAGGAACATTTCTCGAACAAAAAAAAACTGTTATGATTCCTGTACCTGATAAAGATTCGGCCAATTTGGTAACTACTTTTTTTTCAGTAAAAATAATCGAATAAACAAATATTTATATAAAAAGAGTAAGGCATATTTCTCTGGGTTCTTGTTAAGACATAAATCTCATTATTATTTATTCAACAGAACTATTTCACAAATCGATAAACTGACAAATTTTTTTATTAATTTTAATATGTCGGCATTTCGTACACATTTATACGTGCGAGTATCAAATTTGCTTTAGATTCACTTCTTTTTAATATATAACGGACAAGATTAATAATCATCCATACGTATCTCTCTCTCTCTTCTCTCTCTCTCTCTCTCAATCTCTCTCTCT
>NC_061090.1:4197896-4207896 GCF_015104395.2 Macrobrachium nipponense | reverse complement strand
AAAGTTCTTTTTTATCTTTAAGAATTTGTTTGATATTGATATTAAAGTTTTTTATTACTTGGTCCATCGGATTTTTTGTGAGTTTTTTAAAAGTTATTTCATCCTCTAGTAAAGTATGCATGCGTGATATGTAGTCAGTTTTGTCAAGAACCACTAAACTATTGGATTTATTAGCCTTGGTAATGTGTAAGCTATTATCATTCTTCAATTCTTTTAAACTTTTTCTGTAGCGAGTGGGGAAGTTATTTTCATGATAGGCATGCGTAGCACTACATGTCATGCCTTTGATAATGTCTAAAATGATTTTGTGGTAGGTTCACAGTATTTTTCAAACTTATATAGAGATGTCGCTATTGATAAAGCTGAGGGTTTGTTACAAATGAAGAAAGACAACCCAAAGCCTAATGCACGCACTGCATTATCACTTATTTGTTTGCTCGATAAATTCACCACACAATCACTCTAGCATTATTGGTCCAATCACTGTCGTTTATAAGGTTGTTTAATTTTCTGTCCAGTTTTCTAATCAAAGTGTCTGTAGTTCTATGAAAGTTTTCCATATATTTCTTGCCTTTAATGCTGTTTCCAATCAGCGGGAAATCGAGTAGTTGAAGTTAGTCGTTCGGCTTTTTCCAGTTCTTTAAATCTCCTTTTCCTCATTTTCGCGGCAAGCAATGTGACGTTTTAATATAATGATGAAAATTCGTTCGTTAAAAGGATGTTGATCGTATCTTCTTATGCGGTATGGTAGCAATGATTTGGGTAACACTTGTTCCTCCAGCATTTTTTTTCAGGAATTTCAGGTGAATTCTGTAGAGTTGCGCCGCCTGATCAAGTTTATTCATATATATATATATATATATATATATATATATATATATATAGTATATATATATGTATGTATGTATGTATGTATGGTATATATATATAGTAGTATGTATATATATATATATATATATATATATATATATATAATATATATATATTATATATATATTGTGTGTGTCATACATATTTTTCACGATTTTAAACGGTTACTCCAGAGACACAATTTCCAGTTTTCTGGAAGACATTGAGATGATGTTGCTCGCCCCATCCATACCCATTCTGGAACCCAGCTCACACTGCTACCCATTACACCAAAGTCGGCAATTGGGAATCATTTGGTTAGTTTAGTTATGATTTGTTCTTTATGAAAAGGTTTTATTGTGAAAATAAAAAATCTCGTCGTGCAAGAATATTCATTGCTACTGGTTTTGTTTACTGTATAAGAAAAACTAATGTGACCGTTTTTCTCTATCCATCTTCCCCTTTTTGTGTCCGCCCTCAGATCTTCAAAACTACCGAGGCTAGAGGGCTATAAATTGGCTTGTTGATCGTCCACCCTCCAATCACCAAGCATACCAAATTGCAGCTCTCTGACCTCAGTAGTTTTTATTTTATTTAAGGTTAAAATTAGCCATAATCGTGCGTCTGCCCCTCTATAAGTGCCTACAACACTGGTCACTATTGGGCCATGGCTGAAAGCTTCATGGGCCGCGGCTCACAGCATTACCATGCCATGCAAGAAACAAAAAATTGATTGCATTTCTTCGGCGCATATTTTTACTTTCATTTTTGTGCCTAATTCGTTCGCAGTTTCTAAAACGTTCCATATTTTATACCTAATCTACTGAGGCGAACCACTTTTCTAACGGACCTTCCGTATTACTTCAAAAGCGCACGGTGCGTATTCAAGGTCAATATGTTTATTTTTTAAGGTATAGTTTAACCTAACTATGGAACTGAGTGTTCTTAACACATTTCTGGCTTATGACTAGTTGAAATTTTTCATTACCCTTGTTAGTAATGGTTGTTTAGGAATGCAGTAGGTTTAGAAGAAAATTACCTAAGCGCTAAATTATAAAATATCTCTGCAACTCTAAATGTTTGACTATTTTTCCGTTACGATTTTACATTCAGTGAGCAAACCGTTAGAATATCACAGAGTAGGAACTAAGTATGTATAAAATATCGTACAGCAGGAACTATGTATATAATGAAATATCATACAGGAGGAACTAAGTATGTTATGAAATATCGTACAGCAGGAACTAAGTAGGAACTAGGTATGTAATAAAGATAAAAGGAAATGAAATCTTAAAAATCAGAAAATAAAACCTTACCAAATAAACTCGAATTTCCAGCATTGAAATAAACAGAAAAAGATTTGCCAAACTATTGTATACATTACGCGTCCCCCCAAATTATCCATAAAGGCCTGCAAATAAAAGAGTGCAATGGACCAATGGAACTATAACAGGTTTTAGTTATTTTTATTAGGAAATCTTCTGTATTCAGCTTTTTAGAAAAAAAATAATATTAGTTATAAGGTATGACGTTCGCACCGACTAGTTCAGTCTCTTTCTTGGAATCCCATCAAGGTGTCATTACGATGCATTGAATTTTCAGGGAAAGACTCGAAAGACTGAGAGAATATTAAACTGAAGATTGGCAAAGGCTAATGGCTGAGAGAGAGAGAGAGAGAGAGAGAGAGAGAGAGAATAAGTTTGGGAGAAGAGGAAAACGGTCAATTAGAAGAAAAGGAATGTGAGATTAATTCATCAGGTTTTCGAATTGTAGAAATAATGATAAAAAAAGAAGTCATAGAAACAAAAAGTATATTAAGGCAAATGACATAAGTAGATACTAACAGGAGAAGAATAATAACAAGGTTCTTTGAACATTTCTTTGTAAGTAGTAATAGCGACCTGATTATGTTGATATATGGATCGTTTTCAAATTTTGAATCCTAAAAACCATATGCCTCGTGTGTGTGTGTATATATATTATATATATATATATATATATATATATATATATATATATATATATATATATATATATATATATATAATTTATTACATATAGGGTAGAATACTCAACAATCATACAGGTGCATAGAACTTTCTGCTCTGAGAAAAGGATAGCAGAATCTCAGAATCTCAGTTCAGGTTGATCGGAAAAGCGAGTGTCTTTGAGCGTTTTATGTAGTCCTCATCCCTGACTCCAACGGAGACAGAGCGGGATTTCGTAACTTGGGATTCATCACTTTTTGTTTTTTTTGAGATGTGTGAGCTCAGCTCGCTCGTGCATCCGCGACCAAGGGGTTGGAGGTCGCGAGCGTCTGTACGTGGGTGGAAGTAGGTACACTTCCGATCTGGTTTTGGTCAGATTTCTCCCCGTAGAGGGTTAGTGCCGTCAGTGGACCTCATGGGGTGCACTGTAGGCATTACTTAAGTTTCTTTGCAGCGCTCCTTCGGCCCCTTCCGTCCTTTTACTGTACCTCCTTTTCAAATTCTCTTTCTTCATCTTACTTTCCTAACACTTGATTCATAGGGCAACTGCCAGGTTTTCCTCCTGTTACACTTTTCAAGCCTTTTATCCTGTCAATTTCCATTTCATCGCTGAATGACCTCATAGGTCCCAGTGCTTGGCCTTTGGCCTAAATTTTATATTCAACTCAACTTTTGTCAGATCTCATGGGTGGGACTACTAACCATACGTACATGAGTGAGTGGGTCTCTGTTCCACCAAGTGATATGAAAGATAAGGGATAACTTGGCACTACTAGAGGCCCGCTTCTCGCCGTCGACATTCACTTGTCTTTTTCTAGTGTGTGGATGCTACTGAAATAGGGAAAGCAGACTGTCTTTGTCTTTTTACTTCTTAAACATTTCTTTCAAAAGTTTTGCTCCAGGAAATTGATTATTATTATTTTGATTTTATTTGCAATTTATTTGTGTAGGATTCCTTCTTTCTCAGTTGGATATATATGGCAATCCACCTCACCGAGTGGTGCTAGTTGTAAAGGGGGTTGGGGGAACCAATGACTTTTAATTGTGCATCTTTATTTTATTGGGAGAATTATATGATCTTTATTTTTTATTGGGAGATTTATAGATCTTTATTTATTTGGGAATTATATGATCTTTATTTTATTGGGGAAATTATCTGATCTTTTTTATTTTTATTGGGAAGAATTTATATGATCTTTATTTATTGGGAGAATTATATGATCTTTATTTTATTGGGAGATTTATATGTTCTTTATTTTATTTGGGGAATTATATGATCTTTATTTTATTGGGGGAATTATATGATCTTTATTTTATTGGGAGATTTATATGATCTTTATTTATTGGAGATTTATTAGATCTTTATTTTCTTTGGGGAATTATATGATCTTTATTTTATTGGGGGAATTATATGATCTTTTTATTTATTTTAGGGAGAATTATATGATCTTTATTTTATTGGGGAGTTTATTTTATGATCTTATTTTGATTTGGGGGATTTATATGATCTTTATTTTATTGGGGAATTATATGATCTTTATTTTATTGGGAGAATTATATGATCTTTATTTTATTGGGAGAATTATATGATCTTTATTTTATTGGGAGATTTATATGATCTTTATTTTATTTGGGGAATTATATGATCTTTATTTTATTGGGGGAATTATATGATCTTTATTTTATTGGGAGAATTATATGATCTTTATTTTATTGGGGTGAATTATCTGATCTTTATTTATTGGGAGATTTATATGATCTTTTATTTTATTTGGGGAATTATATGATCTTTTATTTTATTGGGAGAATTATATGATCTTTATTTTATTGGGAGAATATATGATCTTTATTTTTTATTGGGAGAATATTGATCTTTATTTTATTTGGGGAGATTTATATGATCTTTTTATTTTGGGGAATTATATGATCTTTATTTTATTGGGGGAATTATTATGATCTTTATTTATTGGGAGAATTATATGATCTTTATTTTATTGGGAGAATTACATGAACTGTAAACTCTTTGAATGATGTTTAATTGTTGGAGAGAAAGGGATGTAGGACGGTTTTGGTCCAATCCCCATTTTTTTTTTTTTTTTTTTTTTTTTTTTTTTTTTTTTTTTGTTTTTTTTTTTTTTTTTTTTTTTTTTTTTTTTTTTTTTCCTATTCGAGTTAATCATTTCTTTGGTCGGTGTCATCATTTGAATTTCTCATCGTGTTGTATGCTAGAGTTTCAGAACTTGACTTATTTAGTTTATCATTTGTCCTTTACAATTTTTTGTAATTCTGGATCTGATGTAGCGACCTTAAGTAATTATGAACTGTGGGTTGTGTTCAGGTTTAGAGAGAGAGAGAGAGAGAGAGAGAGAGAGAGAGAGAGAGAGAGAGAGAGATTATTTGAACTTGAGTAGCGCACTAACATCTGTAAACTTTAAATGACTTCGCATTTTATTCTACACATCATTTTTTGGTTGGTGGTTTCTCGTAAATTATTTCTTATGAATGACTTTTCTCATTATTTGCCTTATTTAGTGTGATCAAACAGCTTTCTTGATCATTTCTATAGTCAATATTTTTCGTTTTGATATTAATTTTCTATCAAGGGTACCATTGTTGATAGTAAACAATGACTTTCAAAGTACACTTGCGCAATGAAATAATCAGCACGTTCAATCAGAAAGGGTAATTAGATGCCTGCAGAGTACAATCTGGACTGGACGAGTTTAGTTTTCCATTTATTTTCCAGCACATTCATCAAGAGATTTAATTTTATTGTTTCAAATGTATTTTCATGCCTTTCAGGAGAGAGATGAGAGAGACGAGAGAGAGAGAGAGAGAGAGAGAGAGATGTTACGCTCAGGGTCAACCTTGCCAAGATACATCGAAGATCAAAGTTTTACGTATTCCGAGCTCCCTGAGGTCGTAACATGTATGTATTAATGTATATGTATATATATATATATATATATATATATATATATATATATATATATATATATATAATATATATAAATGAAGATCAGGCCCATAAAACACTATTTAAACCTTTCAACATATATTACGAGCACTTTCTTCTGTGCCCCTGTTCACACAGAAGGAATTGCCCGAATATATGTTGGTTGGAACGTTCAAATCTCTTTTCTGGACCGTTTATCTTCCTATTATACTGTTCTATTACAACAAAAAGACATTGAATATATATATATATATATATATATATATATATATATATATATACATTTAAAATTTAAAATTCTACATCACTGTCATCCATTATTGACAGTAAAGTAACTCACACCCCTTCACCATTATTAACTTCCAGCATTCAATTTTACTTACAGAGAGTTCAATATAAATATATATATATATATATAGATATATATATATATATATATATATATATACACACACATTTAAAATTTAAATTCTACATCACTGTCATCCATTATTGACAGTAAAGCAACTCACACCCCTTCACCCATTATTAACTTCCAGCATTCAGTTTTTACTTACAGAGAGTTCAATATAATATATATATATATATATATATATAGTGTATATATATATATATATATATATGTGTGATATGTGTGTGTGTGGTGTGTGTGTGTGTGTGTATACATATATTATGTATATATATACATATTATATATATATATATATATATATATATATATATATATATATATATATATATATATGTATGTATGTATGTATTGATATAATAATTGTGATTATTAGTAGGCATGAATTTCTTTTTTTGCATGGATTGAATTCTTCATGAAAAACGATCAAAGATAGTGATAAGCAACAATTATAGTTTAATAGGTTCTTGATGGATTGGATGAAAAATTATATCTATGAAAATAATTAGCTATTTACCATCATGAAAACCTAATGGCCTCCTGTATACCTTCTTAGAGCACTGAGTAGACAGATTTTACTGATGGGTAAAAGAACTCTCAAGATAAAAAATAAAAATAAATATAAATAAATAAAAATGTATAGAACCAAGACAATCAAAGGATTTAAAAACCATGGCGAGTTATCAGTATACCATTCTTCAATGTTCAGTTAAAATAGTGTAAAGAATTTTGTTAGATAATTCGTCAAGATCTCTTCATATCCGTAGTAATAAGTAAACTAATACCGAGTGGAAAAAGAGAAATTCTGCAAGAATATGTTGTAATAATTGTATCTTATCCTTTATGCAAAGTTGTGAACAAATTTTCGTCCTCCTCCAAACTTTTTGAGACTGAGAAGTGTTTTTTGTCTTTATATCCGAATAATATGCCTCACAAAATTCATTTTCAATAGGATGTTGATTTACTCAGCCTTTAACAAAATAACTAACACTTTTAACTACTTGTTCTGTACGTCCATTTATATTCCCTTCGTCAAAATTTCAACAATTCAGAGCTAAGAGGAACACGATGTTCCTCCTACTTCAGAGCAGTAACGAGATATACCGGTTGTAATTAGAAGTAGTATTTAAGATTGATCACCTATAAAGGTTTCAGTATCCAGTGAGGAACATCTCAACATATTCATTCAAGAAACGTTTTGCGGGACCGAGAACGAGAATTTAAAAAACGCGGACACTAAACACAATTTGTGAAGTCCTTGCCAAGACGGTATGCTATAATCTGGAATTCCAGTCACGTCCCAGGCTCCCCACTGCCTTCGTTTCAGGCTTCGGGGAGCAGAAAGTTAAATACCGAAAGGTCCTTGACAGACATAACATAGTTTTGGTGGTTAGCGTTAAGACAGCTTGATTTCAAGTCATATGTTTACACTGAGCGCAAAAATAACCTCCATGAAATTTTCCAAGCGAGTAGCTCAAGTTATGTGGAACGATGAGTGAAATGGAAAAGCATATAAAGGTTATGAACTGAATAGAGAAGTATTTCTTTTATGATTTGCGCTTATAGGTTTTGGTTGGTTACACCGAGTCCAGCAGTCCACACAATTAGCTAGGCCTCTTTATTCCCTAATGCCGTACTACTCTCACCTTAGAAAAAAGACCAGTGTAGGAATGGATATTGGCTAGATGTAGTGAAGTAAAAGACTTTATATTTTAGGAACGATATAACAGTATAAGTAAGAGACACAACGAAGAAGTACCTGTATGTGAACTATGCAAGCAAAGGCATCATTTTCGAATAATTTGATTAGATGAAATAAAAAAAAAAATCTTTAAAATTCTACTTTTAAAGCTTGGAAAAATAGTCAAACGTAGTATTTAAAAAAAAAACGCTTCCATTTGACTATTCATAGAGGGCAGTGGTTTTCCCTATACTGTTGATACCAAGAAAAGAAAAATATGAAGATAGATATCACAACAATAACCTTAAGCTCTCTGTGGGAGCTCATATGTTACAAAATAACCTCCGGGACTTGATTCATTGAAGATGAAATCCCTCATGGGAGAACCCCACTATACAGCATTCTTCAAGGAAATCCTTAAATCTACCCACCGTTGTACATGTAAATTGAGGCTACTTTGTAATTTATAGAATATAAATACAGTTATGGCTCTCTCTCTCTCTCTCTCTCTCTCTCTCTCTCTCCTCTCTCTCTCTCTCTCTCTCTCTCCGAATACTTTGCAGATTGTACCAGCTGTGCTGTTTTATCTACCTGTGTGTCATTTAGCGGTGTTTAAACAGAAACAGTTGCAAACGAAAGTACCAAACAGTGCTCATAGACGCTATTGATTTTGAGTGTTTTTCCTTAACTGTTCTATATCAAACCCGAAGAAGGAATCCTGTTTTACTCTTAAATGTTAACTTATGAAATTAGTCGAGCTAATTTAGTTATCACTCTCGTACCTGGTGTGGCACTAGTTAGTGATTTGTGACCCTGTTGAACGTAGCCTACAGTGCCACTGGGTTCAAGAGTAGCCCGTGTGTTATCCCATGCAGTTTTAGTGAACTTATACTTATTTTAAGTGGACGCATAGAGTTTTCTTAAAAGCAAATATTTCTGGGCAACTAGCCTATTTTCACACTACTTATTCGCTGTCACTCATTTTCTTTGGTCCAACCGAGTCACTGATTTAGTTATACCGTTGCTAAGGCCCCTACATTGAGCCAGGTCATTGATCTAGTCAGTTAATTGATATTTGTTCTAGTCAGTTAATTGATATTTATGTGTGTATATATATATATATAATATATATATATATTATATAATATATAAATATATATACACATATATATACATATATATATTATATATATATATATAATATATATATATATATCTATATATATATATATTATATTCTTAGTATATATATATATGCTATATATATATATATATATATATATATATATATATATATATATATATATATATATACTAGGAACTGAAGGAGACGTCATAAACTATTTGTCCTCTTTTTCAAAGCTGAGAAACACAATTATATAAAATATAAAAGTGTTAAAAAGACTCAAAATTAAGAAGTTTACAAATTTAAAAAATGATTAAATTAAAAAACATGATTCAACTGACAATTTAAGAAAAAGACCGCTGCCTTTCAGGAGGGGAACAAGGACTGAGTGCCAGCAAACCAAACAAAACAAAAAAGAATGAGGGGCAAAGTCAAGACAGGTACAGCGTTGTAGAGGTTGTTTGGTTGTTTAAAGAGGGAACAAGCTTCCTAATGTATAACGATGAGGTGAGGCGGCTCTGGAGAGAATTTTAAAACGTTTGTATTCGGCATTTTGTTTACATCTTTTGGCATGATCCCGTACATTAGAACATTTGTGATGCTATGACCTTACATATTTATTTCCTCTACAAAATAATTGTGTAAATTATCCTTATGCGAGAATTAAAAAAAAGAAAGATGATTGATAATAGCGCCTTTCATAGCGGTAATTTCGTTCATTAACGGAATAATCCGAGCTCTGTTCGACTCGCACAATAGTAACGCAAGCTCCTGTTGGCTGAGGATTCTAAAGTTATGAAAATTCCTAGATAACGGTTCTCCAGAAACATGAAAATCGCTTTGCATGTTGATACTTGACCATAATCGAGGCGGTACATGGCATTATTTTTCATGCCACATTATTTTTCTAGAATGTCAGATGGATTTATGACCCAACCGAATACCTTTGGAAGTGGCGTTGGGGTTTCTCGAGTGTTACAAAGCTATCAAT
>NC_061090.1:4165396-4192896 GCF_015104395.2 Macrobrachium nipponense | reverse complement strand
AACGTATATCTTGCACCTTCGGCTCCCTAAACGGGCTTCGGCAAGGGGGCATTCTCTCTCCATACCTGTTTAATACGTACACAGATGCCTTGAACGTCAAACTGAACTCGCTCCCAATCGGATGCACTGTCAATGAAACAACTATAAACAACCTTTGTTACGCCGACGATATGGTTCTGATTTCCCCATCAGTGCAAGGTCTCCAACGACTCATCGACACTTGCCGCCAATATGCAGAGGAATTTGATATAATCTACAACGAAACCAAGACCCAGTGCATGTCGCTGCTCCCGAGATCGCTTAAGCATATTGCAGAACCTCAAATTTTCCTCGGAAACCATCGGCTGGAATTTGTGCACGAATTTCCGTACTTGGGTCACATTATCACCGACGACCTAAAAGATACGGCAGACATTGAACAGAGGCGTCGTAAACTATGTGCAGCGGGCAACATGATTGCAAGGAGGTTTGCCTTCTTTCACCGAGACGTGAAACTGCTGCTCTTCCGCTCGTATGCTACAGTATCTATGGGTGTTCCCTCTGGACAGAACTATACCCGCCGAGAGACCATGCGACGCATCACTGTTGTGCACAATGACATTCTGAGGCGCCTCACAAACACTCCCCGCTACCACTCCGCCACACAGATGTTCATAGAAAACCACCTGGACAATTTAAAAATCATTGTTAGGCGAACAATGTCCAGTCTGGTAACCCGAGTGAGAAACAGCAGCAACTCGCTCATACAAAGCATCCTAAGGAGTGAAGCAAGAAGAAAATCAAAATTGTGGGAAAGATGGGAAAATGAGGCCTTTGTCCCCTAAACCTAAAGGACTTAATCTCTGTATTGGCAAGATGTCATCTGCAGTTTTTGTCATTATTACATTTATTGCTGATATTTTAATTTTTCATTATTACTGTGATTACTATAAAGTTAAAGTTTTATTTACATTTAATTTATGTATTAAGCCCTCTGGACCTGACTACTGTAACCACCTAAAGGTCTCTATTTGAAATTTGAGTTTTATATAATATATGCACCATCTGTTATTACTCTCAATGCATATTTTTTTTTTTTTTTTTTCTCACCAATATTATTACTGTTATTACCAGTATGATGATTACTAGCTTTTATGCTACCTCAGCTACCTTGTGGATAAGTGCCGATTATTCATTTTCTTTTTCTATTTTATCATATCACATGTATCTAGATTGAGTTTGCTACTGTCTGTATTTTGTATAATCAATGTATATGGCCCCGAGCCGAAATAAAGCATATTATTATTATTATTATTATTATTATATATCTATATATATATATATATACTATATATATATATATATATATTTATGGGTGGGGACATATAATACAATTTTTACAAGCCTTATATATCCCATACAGTCGCAAGCAAGATGCCATATCCGAACTAGAGTCTTCGCAGATGTTCCACGCCGCTACAAACTATATAATATATATATATATATATATATATATATATATATATATATATATACGTATATATTTTATATATATACATATATATACATACATACATACATACATACACACTATATATATATATATATATATATATATATAATATATATATATATACATAATAACATACATACATATCATACTATATATATATATATATATATATATATATATATATATATATATTTATATATATGTGTGTGTGTGTGTGTGTGTGTGTATGTATGTGTATATAATAGATACTGAAAAAAAAAAGCAAACTGAGTAACGCAGAATAATACAATTTTTACAAGTCCTATAAATCCCATACAGTCGCAAGCAAGATGCCATATCCGAACCCAAGTCTTCGCAGATGTTCCATGCCGCTACAAACTAGTCTTAAAGCGTGGATTCCAAGCACCGGGTTCTGCCGCTTTTTACTTTACGACACATTATCGCCTCCTGCGTCTTACCGGTCGGCTCTCAACAAATTCTTGAGTGGAGTAAGCAGCCTATTGGAAGGCGTAACGAGCGCTCCAGGTCGAAGGCCAAAACACCAGGAGAACTTTGCTGCAGTTTTCTGTTTCGGACGAGCGCCATTGGGTAGCGGCTTTATGTGGCTTGGAGTGTTTTCATTCTTTCTTTTTTCCTTTCTTTTCTCTTTCTTTCTCTTTTTTAATTCCTCTGGCGGGAGGTTTCGCAAAGAGAAAAAAACTTGTTCCGCATTTCTCGTCCTAGCTTATTTGGAATTCCGCTTTACCTCCCGCGTTCTTTTGTTTCTGGCACTGCACATCTTTTTTGTCTCGCTAATTTTAGGGGTGAAATCTTACCCGCACGAAACATCCATTAATATTCTTCTTCCTCCATTTTGTGTGTGTGTGGGCGGGGGAGGGGGGGGGGGGCTTCTTGTTCAATGTTTTCCTAAGACTTTTTTTTTTAAACTACGCTGTGTATATTTTATCTTCAACCCGAAGGTATAACCATCTACATGAAGACGAGAAAGAAAATAATATTTTGATAGAGCTGAAAATAAAAGGGTCACTACAATCTGCAGTGAACACCCCTTTTATCTGAATTCAAAAACCTTCTACTTCCTTGAGCATTTCCATGGTATGTATCCTAAAGATACATACCATGGAAACTTAACCCACACGCTTGAACTTTGATTGCTGGAAGTGAAGCCTGTGAAACATATTTCTCGTTCTTGTTGTAAGTGAAAGAAAAGACATTCTAATCACAATCAAAGGTCAGTTTATGCTCATATTTGAATCGAATTGTTTTGTATGAAAGGAACAACCAAAGGTGTTTTTAAAGAGGAAGAATGGGGAAATGCAAATTTGCTCATGTCTTTTTGAAAGATAGCATCGTAAGACATCGTCATAATGGCATTATTTTCTGCATAAAGCACAAAATTTTAGTCGGTGGTAGAGAATTCGCAGAAGGCAACTTCTATAAATTGGAATAAGCCGTTTATAGCGTTTCTTACCTAGATTCTAATCCCCTCTGACCATGAACTTGTCTACTTAGTCTCTGTGCAAGTGCTCCTGCCAATTTTCCCATCATCACAGTTTTTAAATAATTACTAACTCTGTTCTAGAGCAAAGGATTAATGGAGATGTAGCTAGATCTTCTAAGAGAGTAATATTGCTCGGAAAAGATGGATATCATCACTAATTAAATGATGTTTTCACTAAACAGGGAACCTTCATGAAATGTTGCACTTCAACCGATTTCAAAGGGAATGGTACTTTTCATATAACGTACTAACAATTAAAAAGTCATCAGTCAAAAAGCAAATATTTCTAAGTCTTTTTATTTTTAAGTATGATTCTGAATAATAGTAATAATAATAACGGCGGGAATATGAGTCAGATTCAGATAACAATAACAATTATAATATGAATGATAACAATTGAAAGTAGTAATTGTTTTTATACATTACATATGATGTGGTTAGTCTAAACATTAAGGTAATATAAACCATGTTACTATAGTAGATTCACATCTACCGTGCATTTGATGTCTAGGCCGGTCCCTTACGATGCTCTTGATTGGCTGTTGATAAGCCAATGACAGGGCTGGAAACTCTCAGTCTCTCTCGAGAGTTCACATTGGCAGGATGCATGTTCCACCTCTCCTGAGGGATACTTTTGAAAGACGTATCCAACCCTGTGACTGGCTTATCAACAGCCCAATCAGGAGCGTCGTAAGGGACTGGCCTAGACATCAAATGCACGGTTGATGTGAATCTAGAGACTTACAGATTAAAACGGCCCCGATGGTCACTGAAAGATGAGGTTGAACTTCATGCAAACCAAGGATATTATTTGCTGCTGATCGCGTACCGTGATCCCACTTCAAGGGCCACACTATAAACCTTACGCTGTTATTGATGCTTCTGAATTTTTAGCGAACCATGTCACCTTCGACTCGGGACACATGTAATTATCATACCCTGTCAGAAGACTTGGCATCGATTATAAGGTATTATTTCGTTCCTTTCAGATTAAGCTGGCATCAAGTCTGCACGGGCTCTAGCTCCTAAAGCTAGTAAATGAATAAAGACTTTGTATGTTTAGTATCGTCTTACTATAATGGGCGTTATGTCTGTCCGTCCGTCTGTTATTCATTCACGGCTAAACAGATGGTCCAATGGACATGAAACTTGGCAGTGTTATAGTGGAGACCCCTAAGGTGGTTTATTATGGGGTTTCATCCTACCCGCCAACGCCCCCCCCCCCCCCCCCCCCCCCCCCTTCCCCCCCCCCCCCCCTAATTTGCTAATATATATAATCAGTACAGTTGAGAAGTTTCTCTCGTATATGGATGTCTAAAGCCTCCAAGGAACTTGTATTTCCTGGACAAAATTGGTTGCTTCCCTTTTCAAAACAAAGTTAATGAGACAGACTGTCTGGCCATTTTTTGCAATCTATTTTCCACTAAAGAATTTCTGTTTTCACATTTAGTCTCAACGTCGAATACGTTTTTATTAATCATATGTAACAAAGCGTCTGCATCTAAATTGCAAATTGAATAGTTCGTATTGATATTGGTGTGTAAAGGGTTTCAAAGAGTTCCATAGCTACTTCAAAGGGCCAAGTACTGTTGTTTTATTCTCTTCTCTTCTCAAAAAGAAGATAAGTCTGTAAAGATATTCCATTCATTTATTAATTTCTGCTCAATGTTTATTTGTATGTTATCTGCTTTTCTTGCCTTCGCTCATCACTGAGGCCTCCTGTTATTTTAAAGCAGAAATCTAAGGAGCATTTGTGGAATCCTCGTGTGGAAAGGTTCTAACAGAATAATGTGTTTATTTCTCTGCGGGTAATAATAAAAAAAGTTGAGCATGACCGGATATGAGGATCGAAATGGCACCCGGTTACAAACTATCCCCTAGAAAATCTACATACTATATGGTCCGACTATGGTTCAATTCGGTCCAGTGGTTTCGCCGTCTATAGCGAACATACACCTCCACACCCATCCATAGTCCGTCCGTCAGCTTTAACTGTGTGTTATTACGTAATATATATATATATAAATATATATATATATATTATATATATATATATATGAATATACATATATGTGTATAGTATATATATATATATATATATATATATATATATATATATATATATATATATATATATATATATATATTTACGAATATATATATACACCTTTATCACATTTTGCATTTATACGCAGATAAAGCTGAAAACGTCAAAACCACATGAAACCCCCTTTGATATTCTAGTTTGGACTAATTTGTTAACAGCAGCGTTTAAATAATGTACGACTGAATCAGTTTTATGATTGACAACCGTGCAGCCAAAATTTATGCACTCTATTTTGGGGATCCCAGTCGCGCTATGGCACGGCAAATGAATATCTTTTTTGAGATTTTGGAAATGGTTTTCGGTTTTGTCTCGTTTACGTTTTATATATATCTATATATATATATATATATATATATATATATATCTATATTATGTAAAATAACACATTGAAAGGCGAAAAATTAAAGACCAGGTACCAAGCGCTTTCGTATATTGCGTACTTCTTCTTCGGAGTACAAAGTAAAATAAATAGAAACATAAACAAGAAAATTTCACAGAACGAAAACCAAAGAAATTAACAAGCAAAATCATCATTATAAATTGTCACTACCAAACAATCAAGAATACTTAAAAGTGCTTAAGAACTGAAACTGCGGTAGTGTAACAGGCTGTTGCTAAATGGTGACATTGTATTTCCCTACAATTTTATAAACAAGGTAACTATCTAATTTAAAAAAAAAAAAGTCCTGAACTCAGATTCATAAGTTGATTGTTAAAATGCTTAATAAAGGCAGATTCAATTATGTTTCTTTTTACAATACGGTTACAAAATATTACCTCAGATGCATTTTTCCAGTCTATACTATGGTTAAAATCATTCGTGTGTACAAATAAGCACTTGTTGATTGACCTGTTCTAACTGCGTAAGGGTGTTGTTTTAGACGGTCATCTAGTTCTTACCAGCTTGCCCAAGGTATTGTAATAACAGATAGCACAAGGAATCGTGTAAATACAGCCACTAGTTTGTTTTGGGGAATTACGACATAATGATATTTTGAAGTGTTCCTGAATTTTTGTATACCACATTTATCTTGAAATTTTTCAGTAATTTCTGAATAAAAGAAAGATTTACATTATATGGCAGTGTCAAGATATTTTCTCTCTCTCTCTCTCTCTCTCTCTCTCTCTCTCTCTCTATATATATATTATATCCATATATATATATATATAATACACATACACATACATACACACACCTAAAGAACAGTCCTAAGATCTTGTCCCTAAATAGAAGGAAGAGCGGAAGTAACGGAGGTAAAGGAAATTCTTGCTGTGGGCAAGACCCGTCAACACGAGGAAATGTTTACAAGTAAATGGGATGGTGAACTAATATGCAGTTCATTTTTTTAAATAAATAAGCAGAGTGCTATGGAAAATATACTAAATCGAAAATTATAAGGAGAACCATGAAAATGTTAACTCCAATCTTTTTAGTGCAGCATTTTTTGTTATTTTCGAAAGTACTCAGTCTCAGCGTAAATGTTCAAGATCCCAAACGTTTTAACTAACAATGTTTTCGATGAGATTTACTAAAAACCTCTCGGACCATAAGGTTCTCTGGATCCTTTTGATCTGCCATTCTTGGTCCCTTTGAATACAAGACTACCTGAAACGGGAGTTCTATGGCTCGATTACAATATAATGCAATGCTATCTTCACAGATTTGTTAGTGTATTTTTCCTCTCAATTGTCTATGGTAATGGTCGTGGTTTTTTCCGTGCAAGCAAATGTATCTTTCATTCGTAACAAGATGCACGGTTTTTTTTATGTTATCTAATTGAATTTCTTATTAAAATGATTTCGTTTCTTCTGTTTCCATCCCATGATTTGTTTATTTTGAAAAAAAGTATCATGTTTAAAGATATCAAATGTGTTCATAATTTTCCTAAGTATTGAGACCCCAGGGGACTCCGTTAGAATTTTGAAGCCTTGCAAATAAAGGACTTTTATAACGTTACTGTGAAAACCTTTAGCGAACAATAGACTTCTAACGTAGGAACGTGAAAAATTACAGCGACGGAACCAAGAAAAATAGTCCATTATTGCTCCATGAGATAGGTAATGATCAATCCGATTTATTTAATGTCTCTCTCTTGAGACTCCATTAAGAGGTTTTCCCGTTCAAATTTTTTTATTATTTCTCATTTTCTAATCATAAAGTCTGTTTAACCGTCAGCATTATCACTTGGTAATAAAATAAAATAAAACTTCCTTTATCACCAAAGGCAAATGGGAATTATTCCGTATTAGATAAGGTAAGGGTAAATTAAGTCTTTGCATTGTTTGTTTGTTTCTACGCAAACAAAGCGTAAATGTAAAAGAACAAAGAGAATGAACATGTATAACAATTTTTAGTTTCCCATGTGCAGGTTCAGAAAAATGGCTTTCAGTGTGCCTTCTATTTTAATCAAATGGCTAATGTCTACTAAGAAAAACAGTATCATTTTCTCGTTAGGTCTAAAGGGGAAACTGAAGCTTAGTAATCCATAGCCTTAATACATACATTGTGGGAATAAGTGGCTTTTCCTAAAATCTCTCCTTAAAAGTGATAAGTGGCTCATGGTGAGTTAGTAGCATATGTTTTTAGAGCCTTTTTGCTACAGAGAAAGGTTCATGTATTTCCCTTTACCAGTGTGGAAAACTTTTTCCCAAAACTATAATGACAGCAGTGGCATTTCGTTCAGAATAGAAATGAGGGAAATGAGACATACATAAGTTTGCAAGTTACATGGCAAACAGTATGCTATATTTTTCAATAAAACTCAGTGTTTCCAATAAAAGAAGCGAGAGAGAGAGAGAGAGAGAGAGAGAGAGAGAGAGAGAGAGAGGAGAGAGAGAGGGGGGGGAGTGTGTATTGGAAGAAATTCTTTCAAAAGGAAGAAAACAAAGAAAAACTTCCGTGACGTGTGTGTGTGTGTGTGTTGTGTGTGTGTGTGAAAAAGAACAGTCCATGCCCTGTATCTCAAATTGTTTGAGAAAAATCGTATCAAAAACTTGACTCGTGTTGGTCCAGTAAAGGTAAAAATATAAGAATGGTTTTGCTGTTTTTGCTCCAGAAATGTTTAGCAATAAAACTTGCAGTGAGTTTTTTAACAACTATTTTTCATCAGAGCCATATCTAAAGCTTTGCATTTTTTCATGCATTTTTTTTGCTTGTTTACATTTTTGTTACTTTCTTCTGTTGAATTGCATTTTATTTTCTTGCTGAGTAAACTATTGATGCTTTTGCTATTGCATCCAATAAGTACTCAATTCTGCCATGTTTTTGATTTGAAGCAAAATTTCATTGAATCGTAAATTGTGTAAAAAAAATACTTGTATCATTTTTCCAATGAAAAATTCAGTGTAGATTTTTTGCTGATTTTCATGAGGGACAGTCATGCTGCTTAGCTTAGAAATAGGACATTGTTATATTGTTACTATTTCAAAGCAAACCCATATTATCAGCCAAGGTTTTTTGAATTCGAAGCGTAACCCATTCGTACTTTAAAGTTGCATTATAAGACAACGTCCCATTCTTATGTACACAAACAGAAAAAACGAAAATGTGCTTGTGAATGTGAGGCTTATGTGTCAGTATTAGTAACAGAGTAAGAATACTAAATAAATTTCTTTATTTTTAAGTGAGCTTCTTCCCTAGCGCCCCATTTTCTTAAAGGGAATTAATGGATAACTCGGGTAATCAGGATTCAATAAATAAGAGATTTGTATCTTCAAGGAGGACGGTTTTATATGAAGAGAGGCAGGGGTGACATAAAAGGACGGGAAATAAAGATTCGGAAAACTCTTATTTAAGGAGCGGTAAAATGTTGCTATTAGATAAAAGACAAAAATGCGAGAAAAGGAAACGGCAGAAAAGCCACAGCAGCAAGTCAGGCGCCACTCCATAATGAAGAGGGTAGTTAGGTCTGGAAGGCTTTGATTTATTAAATGGCGGGGGAAAACTATTTGATACTATAGTCCTGATTGGCTGTTGATAAGCCAATCACAGGGCTGGGAACTCTCAGTCTCTCGAGAGAGTTCACATAGGCAGGATGTATGTTCCACCTCTCCTGAAAGACGTATCCCTCCGGAGAGATGGAACATATATCCTGCCTACGTCAACTCTCGAGAGAGACTGAGAGTTTCCTCAGGAGAGATGGAGCATATATCCTGCCTACGTCAACTCTCGAGAGAGACTGAGAGTTTCCTCAGGAGAGATGGAACATATATCCTGCCTACGTGAACTCTCAAGAGAGACTGAGAGTTTCCAGCCCTGTGATTGGCTTATCAACAGCCAATCAGGTGCGGCGTAAGGGACGGGCCTAGACATCAAGTGAACGGCAGATCTGAATCTGCTATAGTCAATGACAAGTTGGATCATAGAAAAATAAAGAAGCAGTTAAAAACAAAAGGTTAATTAATTCATCTTGCTCACTTTCGTCATGATTATTCATACGCCTTTGTTCACAAAGGCTTTTAACAGTCAAAAATGAATCTTGTTCTTTCAATTATGCACGATGAAGGCTGAGTCATTAATGTTGCCTGAATGAAATTATCATAATAAAGCTATGGTTTTAAACGACCACTTTTAACTATCCATATTTCAATCTGCTCTACATTGTTGTCTGTCTTTGTATTCAAGGAAACAACTTCTTGCTTGGTCATATATACAGATTTTTACGTTCATGTAACACAAGCTATAATTATTTCGGTTTTAATTTATATGAAAGTCGTAACATTCACCTGCATCATGAATTAATCATTAGTTTTTGTTATGTTAGCATTTATATTTTTCAATTTAGAGTGGATCAGTATTCCTAGCAATGGATTTTAAAAACATTTTATTTATGATGAGACATTTAACTGTGGCTGGGGGGGAAATGACGTCTGAAAGCAAAGGACAATGTAGTTTCAGTTTTCGTTCCTGGAATTGTCCTACAAGTCAATTTTCCTGCAATTTTTTTCCATTGGATTGGCATTCCACTTCCTCCTCTCTTAGTTCATTCTTCCTACACTCACACTTCGGCATTCCTTACTTTTTAATAAACAGCTAGTCTCTATCTTTCAGTCTCTTCAGGTACTTCCATTCATTTTTTCCGCTTTCACTCCCAACCATTTCGTCCAATCCTTTTACTTCCTCTATGCACCTCTCCTATCCAGCCAAGGTTTCAAAAGGCATTGATCTCTTGAATTCATATTTTCGTCACCTTATTCAATAAAGCAGCGAAGCCTGGTTAGCGTGAAATTTAATTATTTTCTTATGTTACCATCTGAGCATCTTCCCAGATGTTTTTTTTTTTTTTCTTCACAAAGGAAGCCTTCCTCATCGCCGGTTTCAAAGACATTTGAGCTCATGCCGTCAGTTCTCGCATCCATCTCTTCACCCTTAGGGATGATTTTTGTGTTTTCTACGAGAGAGATATTTCCTTGAAACGAAATCTCTGTGGAAGACAAGATTTTCCTGTCTTCCGCTTATATTGAGTGTTATACACATGTTATACACACGTGTGTCTGTATAAATATACATATTGCAAATAATATATATACATATATGCATTTATGTGCGTGTAAATAACCTATTGGTAGCATTTTTTTTTTTACCAAATATGGACTGAAATGGAATATAAAATTAGGCCAAAGGCCAAGCGCTGGGACTTGAGTGGGATGAGGTCATTCAGCGCTGGAAGAGAAATTGAGAGTGAAAAGTTCTTCAGGCGTAACCAGAGGGCTTGTTAGGAGAGGGTGGAAAGGTAGATGGAGGAAAGAGAATATGAACGGAGGTATAGTAAAAAATTTGAATGGTTTTTTCCCGTAGGGGAAAGTAGCGTCGGTGCACATCACATGCTGCACTGTAGGCATTACTTAATGTTCTTTGCTGCAACTCCTTTAATTCCTTTTACTGGACCACCATTTATATTCTCTCTTCATTCTGGCTTTCCACCCTCTCTAACAATTGTTTCAACGTGCAACTGCGAGGTTTTCATCCTGCTACACCTTTCAAACCTCCATTTCCCTTCCAGCGCTGAATGACCTCATAGGTCCCACTCCGAAAGAGGGTTTCAGTTGGGGGTCATGGGGATGATGCGAAGAACCTTAAGTAATGCCTGCGGTGCCTCGCATGAGGCGCACTGGCGTCACTCCCCACCTACGGGGTTGTTCTAGATGTATGAAATTGCAGTAACCACCATGGCCGCCTGACATCTCGATTTCTTCACACCTTTTGCAGACGCAGGTCACTACAAAGCCTAAGATCGAAATGAAGAACCAAATTAGAAAATTCTAGGTTCGGGTTCGAATCCTGCTCGGGTGTCCGAATTTCTTTCGTTTGTCCTTTACGCTTGACCATGACAAGCGTTCCCAAAAAGGTGTGATGAAATCGAAAAGTCAAGAGGGTATTGTGGTTTTTAAAATATATATAAATATATGTACTTTATATATATAAAATCGTATGTATGTATGTTTATGCGTGTGCATGTGTGTATAGCTAAGCAACACTTCATCACATACTTACATGTATCGCACCTACTTTATGAATAGATGTCGGTATAAAATTTCCAGTTATTCTTATATAGCATCAAATTTGGCCTAAACCAACCGTGATTTCTCCATACCCCGACAAATGTGGGTGGAAAAAAAAAGAATGCTATTAACGGTCATCATCAATCAGCAACCTGTGGGGGCTCAATATAGCCATTCTCTCTCTCTCTCTCTCTCTCTCTCTCTCTCTCTCTCTCTCTCTATCTCTCTCTCTCTCTCTGTAGATTCTCAGGTCACAATGAAGTCGACACACACACACAACACACACTCATATGCATGCGTGCGCATTTATATAAATTGAAACGAAATTTTCAATATTTGAGAAACATCCATAACTAGAATCATTTTTAAAAAGCTCATAAAGAGTAAGTTTTATTTCCACTAGATTGAAGATGGCCACCATTGTACCAATGAGGCCTGCGCATTTTGAGCCAAACACTGCGTTGTAGGGAATGCTTTTATTTATTTGTTTTTTCTTTCTTTTCTAAGTGGTGAACTAATCCGATTACCCGTCTGGAATATTTGAAATTCCCGATTGTCGAAGATCGTCATTTTGCAGCTGGCTGCATTTCCCTCGAGGAAGGGCTAATCAACTCCTATTTACATACTGGAGGCAGTTCGAAATAATGTGTAGTACCTCGACCATTCCGAATGCCTTTTGGAATCCGGAATGGAAAAAGAGTTGATTAATCATTCAGTCAATGCACGCACGTAACGTTCCCGACCACAAGGGAAAACGGTAGGGTAATCTTTTATATTGAGATTTTTTTTTTTCTTCTTTTTGGCAACTGGCTGCCGAAGGCTTCATCTGTCAGTTGTAATTTTAAGGTAAATGTTATTTTGAGTATCTTGTAACTTGCGTAAATGCCTTTGATGCCATAGTGATTATTATTATTATTAGCAGTAGTATTCATTCGAAATTCACGATTTAGAAAGCCATTTGCATCAGTGTGTTGTTGAAAGGAGAACTTCTTAGGGAAATGAAACGTACGAATAAGGTCGTAACTTTAAAAAATACGGCTTTAAACCGCTTTTGATAGATATGTCTGTGACAATATTAAGGTTTTGACAATTTTTTATTTTTTTATTTTTTATAAAATCATAAGAAAAATGGCCAGTGTGATCCTAGAAATAGTAGTCTAGCCATCATAAACAAGGAACTGAAAAGAGAAATACTTGAAATTGAGAACTGTTAGAGAAAGTATCCTTCAGGACAGAGTGATTGAAATACTTTCGACTTTGCTTATCTAATAACGACAAAGAACATATTGACGAATGAAGTACTTTCACGTCACGTTTCATGCGAATGGGGTATTACAAGGCTTGGTGCATATCTTCACTTGGTCTTCATTCTGTAATTATGTAATATGTCTCTATGGTAAACATTGTATTTTCTTGAATGAAAGAACATGTTGACGGGCAAATTAAAGTATCGTGATATGTCTTATACTCTGAATGTTATAAGCGCTTTGTGCAATGGTGAAAATGTTCACGTTCTTTATCTCTGTGTAGTAGAGGAATACTTCCTTCATTATGGTCAATACAGTGGTTTCCTTCGGATGGACTAACAAGTCTTTGAGACATCCTAATCCTTGTAACTCCTCATAACTCCCCTACAGAGCATTGAAATTCCAAAGCTGAGAAATACTGCTGTTGATCACCATAGGATTTGTCAAAGTTGAACCTCTCAGCATAAACAAAAATTGTCCCTCATTTTGATAAACCAAACTAAATTTTAATTATCCTTTCCGTGGAAATATGGAAATAAGTTAGCATTGTTTTCACAGAAAAAATTCTAGCTTGAAGCCAAGGAAGCTCCGGAGAGTTACACGAAGAAATCGGCCTATGTCGCGGAGAAATTGGATGCAACGAGGAAGCCTTAAAGGATATAAATGGAGGATATAGTCACGCCAGCTCCTGAGCCGCGGTGTGGTCGGAGAGGCGTTATCTGGAGCGCTTAGGGGCTGGGGAATGTCAGGCTGAGGCATTGCCTAATTCTTCAATAAGGTCACAGTTCAGGGGGAATGTAGGAACGGAGATCCGTCACTGTTGAGGGCGGTAGGATTTGATTGCATTGTTACCAAGAAATCGGAAATGGTTTCCCCAACAGCTACAGCTACGTAAAAAGAGAACTATTTATCACCAAATTGAGATTCTCTAAATCTGAATCTATTGAAATAATACATTGATTTCCATGATAGGTATACCATTTCATATAGAACTATTCCCAGTTAACTCTTACACTGATAGCTACTGCTACATACATTGGCTGTTGTCTGATAGGCGAACTATTAATCACCAATTAGAGTTTCTCTAAATCTTAATCCATTAAATAATAATATTGATTTCCATGATCCGTACACCGTTTCCTATAGAGCTATTTCCAGTTAACTCTTATACGGAGTACTCTTTAAAAAATAAGATTCTATTAACCATTAGTTACTCTGTCTTTTGGTTTTGATTTTTAAAAGTAATAGATGTACCCCCATGGTGGTATATCATTTTCCGTCGAATTATATACAGTTAATTCGTACTTTGACCGTTGTAAACAAGGGAATCGTATAAATTATCAATTACAATTTCATTATATATATATATATATATATATATATATATATATATATATATATATATATATATATATATATATATGTATATATATACTATATATATTATATTATATATATATATATTATATATATATAAACAAGTTAATTAAAAATAATAGATTTATTCCCAAAATACGAATATAATTTTCTATCTGATCATATCCAGTTACATCTTACACCGACTTATGTTTGAAAAAGAGAATTTGATTAATCATTATATAAAATTTTCTATTAATTTAAAACCAGTAAAATAGCAGCTTCACTCCCATAAAGGTTTAGCTATTCAATCGAATTGTATCCGGTTCATTCTTACATTGACAGTTATTAATAAAGTGAACTGTATTTATCACAGATGACCATTTCTATTAACTGTAACGAATTAAAGTAATAGATACTCTCCCACATAGATATATCTTTTTGTCTGTCAAACTCTATCCAGGCAACTTACATTGAAAATCTAAAAAGTCTTGAATTTTTTTTATTTTTAGCATTGCTGACTAGATTTTTTATCGCAGTTATAACTCACTTTGTTTCGAAAAGTTAGTTTATCAGTTTTTTTCCTTTTTTTCTTTACTAGGTTTTACGTTTTTGGAAATCCTGCCCTAATCCACTTTCTTCGTCCTCGGCTCAACTTACTTTTTATATTATTGTTTTGTAGAACTCAGTGGGTTTCTGTACCCAACCTTCTCTCTCTCTCTCTCTCTCTCTCTCTCTCTCTCTCTTTCTCTTTCTCTCTTCTCTCTCTCTCTCTCATCTCTATAGCCATGATACCCTATCATTAAAAGCACAAACTGAATGTGAAAGCTATTTTCAAATATTCAAGTAGACTTCAGTACTCGGGGGGGGATGTTGCTACATTTGTACAGATATATATATTATATATATATATATATATATATATATATATATATATATATATATATATATATATGTGTGTGTGTGTGTGTGTGTGTGTATATACATATATATATATATATATATATATATATATATATATATATATATAATACACACACACACACACACACACACATATATATATATATATATATATATATATATATATATATATATATATATACTGACTGACTTTTGATTTTCATTAATAATGTGCTTTTGTATTGCATTGTAATGTCTATTTCATGTGTCACTCACCGATGGTTGGGTTTTAATTATTAAAGTGGTGAACTTTTACTCTGTCCTTAGTTATTCTTATTCTTTGTTAAGTGGTAACAATTTCACATTGTTCTTCGATTATTCATAATTCCTTTTTATTTATTATATTTCTATCTGCTAAGAATTTTCTTACCAGCTGTATTTATTCTTTTCTGGTACTCTGAATTATTTAGTAGTGTATATTTACTACCATTTTATTCTCGCTCTTCCCTCTCTCTACTTATTCTCTTTTATATTTAAGTTATGTACTCCCAGTCCAAGAATGTTTTGTATTGAGTCAGTCGAAGAATGTTCACGAACTACTTACAGACACTAATGTCTTCGAACTAGCTATAGACACTAAATATAACATAACAAACCTTTTCACTTATAACTACGTTACAGATTAAAGAAAAATGTATATCTCAACTGGAATAGATATCATGTTTTATAGCTTTTTAGACTATTACGCTGCGTTATTAGAATTTCACTGTTGGTTTAGGTTCAGAGTGGTAAACAGTTTAAGGTTAAAAGAGGCTGAGTGCTAACCTCTAACAACCAAGAGAGGTAGAATATGATGGAAACAGCTGTACTTCTTTCATTGGTTCCCAGTATTTTTCATTTATTGTTTAAGAATGAAAATTCTCCATTTTGGGACTTTTCTCATTTTTCCATGAAGAGGATCAAGCATTGTGTATTTTAAAGGCTGCCTATAATTATATATGTTTTGTGACTATGTCCAGCTCCTATGAAATAGGAAGTGTCAGTCTCAAAGTTGGTTCTTTATAATTTGCCTAGCGGTTTGTTATCGAGACATATTTCAGCCTCTCTCTCTCTCTCTCTCTCTCTCTCTCTCTCTCTCTCTCTCTCTCTCTCTCTCTCTCTCTTTACGTTGGCCGGCTGGCATGGACTTAGATAGATTTCTCAGTTCTCTCATCAGTCATGTTGAAGGATGGCTTGAAACACTTGGACGTAGAAAACTAAGTATATTCTCTTGAATATTTACAAGTTGCAGTACATCTTGAGATAGAAGCTTTCTGAAGAGACTTAACTTACGGAGAGGAAAGTCAGAGAGCAAGTGATACATAGTTCTCAATGTTTTCTCTCAGGAAAGAAACGGTATTGGACAGACGAACGCACATCCGTGACTTGTAGATCATGCTGACCTCTTAATTTACGTAACTCTCGTGAGAGCTGGTTTTGACATACCGATCCATGGGAAGGATGTTCGTTCGTTTGTCTGTGATTATGATTAGTTAGCGTTGCGCACATCCTGAACGGAATAAATATTTTTGGCCTTTTTTTCCTCGACCTATTATACAGAGTGCAGCCATGTTTTTAATAATGGAATGGATTACATTTTCATTTTTATGCAATTTTCATTACATATGTAACACTCACAGTCACAAGTTTCATTCTGGATGGAACGGATAATTACAGTATTTCTCAACTGACTTGCGATCTTAGATTTATAGAATCTGGTCATGTAATGAAAGTTAGAACTGTAGATAAAGCACTCGACCTTAATGCCTTCAAGTACTGAAGTAATTTATCAGTATCTGGTAACTGGTTTTCATTTAAACATCATAGTACAACGAAGAAGACCCGATAATAGCAAGAAAAGACTGCTATATTCAAAGTTATTGTCTGTTGATCTTTAATGGCACTTGAAAAAGACTTACTAACCTATTTAAAAAAAAACACATCCTGAGAAAGTTTCATAAATACCAGTAATATTAAAGATTTAGTATGTGATGTTCAGTTTCTCAAGTTGTCATTCATAAATGTCTTTAATGCGTAGTTCAGTGGACTAACTTCAATGGTCTCAGCTGATTGAAGCGACTTCAGAGATTCATATCAGGTCCCTTATTACAGTGAACATCCCTACCACACTCACAATCAGGCTTTGTGCAATGGCGTGTTCTGGCATAAGGCCGTGTCAAGCTCCCCACCCCATCAAAAATGCCATTTTCATCTAATTTGCAATATGATGTGTTTCTTGAAGGATTTGTTGTTGATGCGAAATACCAACTTCTTCCCTCTCCCGCCAGCAGGAAAGGAAGGGAGGAAAACAGCAAATGAGGAAGAATTTCTCATGGCAAATGAAGGAGAAATTTCATTCCTTTGAAAAGCTTTCTCAGTCAGAAGCGACAAGATTCGCTTTCCATAACGGTCCCACCGCTAATAACTTTCGGGATTTCTCTCGTTAAGATCTGCTTGATTGGATTACGGGAACTCTTAGGAGATCAGGGGAAGCCGCTCGGTTACAGGGCTTGCGAAATGCCTCGCACCGAACAGACTCAACCAGGAAACATCCAACCCACTGGAATTGTCATCGACGATGCTTGTCAATACGTGGGTAACAAGGAGCGTCTTCTTGATTATACTCGTTATTTCTCTGTAGTATTTTACTAGCTATTCCATAGTCGTATATTGAGGCATGTCAGACAATATTTGTAGACTAGAATATAGAATTTAGACTAGAGGCCAAGCGGTGGGACCCATGCGTTTATTGACAGCAAGGTTTATAAGGCGTAACAGGAGGAAAACCTCGCAGTTGCATCATGAAACAATTGTTAGAGAGGATGGAAAGCCAGATGGGAGAAAGATAATAGGAACGGAGGTACAGTAAAAGGATTGAAAGATGTTGCAGCTAGGGACGTGAGGGACGCAGCAAAGATTCTTAAGTAATGCCTACAGTGTACCACGTGAGGTGCACTGACTGCACTGTCCCCGTATAATCATGAAGTGTGTTACAACAGTTGTAGTATATGTTGGAACTAAAGTTACAAGTCACGTAGACTTAAAATGAGGCTACCGACGTCGTTAATCATGACCCCATTATTTCGAAAACTTGTTTTTAACGGAAGCAGAGAAAGGGCAACTATTAATACATTTCAATGAAAAAAAAACCTGTAGTTCACATTAATGCCATTTTGGTTATAAATACTTTCTTCTTGTAACCACATTGCATAAAACACCTCTGTTTGGGACATACTTCCCAAACCACTAACACTGAAGCCCTGACATCAAGTCCTGACAAAGATTCTTGGAATTTTATCATATTCGGTAAAACGTAAAACCCCAGATCATTTTAGGGCCAAAATTTATCAAGTTTTGTAGCATTTTGTTAAACTCGTTGTGTTCGATAGGAAATCCTAGTCAGATCAGAATTGATAATGAACAGTAATCATTATTCAGAAAAAAATGACACACTTAGATTTAAAAGAAACTAATATATCTGTCCAGTATACTGGCCACTTACTTATCAATTCACAAGAATTGGTAGTTTTCGCCGACACTCATCGTCTGCAGCCAACTGAACGAAGAAGAATCAAGTGTTTTATCTTCCACAGATGTTTCAATTAAATTACAGTGCTCTTACTTAGATCAGTCCTTCATCTTAGAGTCGTTATTGAATTTTCAGTCATTTTCTGAACCTATTCTTGTGTATTCATGGAGCTATAAAAACCAGTTTCCCTTTCTTTCCTCATTATATATATATATATATATATATATATATATATATATATATATATATATATATATATATATATATAGATATTTTTTAGATTATATATTATAGAAGAGAGAGAGGAGAGAGGAGGCGAGAGAGAGAGAGAGAGAGAGAGAGAGCTCTTACTTAGATCAGTCCTCCGTCCTAGAGTCGTTATTTAATTTTCAGTCATTTTCTGGTCTTATTCTGGTGTATTCATGGAGCTATAAAAACCAGTTTCCATCTCTTTCCTCAAAGTTTTTTTTTTTTATACGTTGTTCTTTTTGTCTGTCCTGCCTCGCCTTTTTTCCGCCATTCCCTTTTCCTTTCCCTGTCTCTTCCACCTTCATTCAGTTTCCTTCTGCCTTCCTTTGGCTCTTCCTCTGTCCACAGTCTCTTGTGCAGCTAGTGCTTTCCATCTCCTTCTTGACTTCACTTGAACATCACAAAGGATTTAGCGACTGGCTGAGAGCTGTCTTATGCCACACTGTGATGAAAGTATCAGAAAAAACATTTAAAATCGTAAAGATGGAACACGTTTAGTTTTCAGTAAAAGAAAACTCTTGTGAAGGCTTTGTCTGTCCGTCGGCCCTGTTCTTAAAACCTATTAAGGCTTCAGGGCTGTAAATTTGTATGTAGCTCATCCACCTCTGATCATCAAACATCCCAAATTGCAGCTGTGTAGCCTCAGTAGTTTTCATATTATTTATGGTTAAAGTTAGTCGTACTCGTATTTCTGGGAGCGCTGTAGGTGCCAACAACATGGGACACCACCGGACCGTGACTGAGTTTCATAGGCCACCATCGGACAGAAAACCCAATTGCGCCTTTTTTACTTGGTTATTGAAGTTCTGGATATAGAGCACCAAAATATTCAGACATTTTTGTGTCTTATCTAGAACGGGAACGATTTTTTCCCCTTATCAATATTGGCCAAGCTTTGATTTTTATTTCAACGGCCACCATGGATATACACACGCAGTTGTATGTATATATATATATATATATATATATATATATATATATATATATATTATATATATATATAATATATATTATATATATATGTATATATATATTGTTATGAGTATTGAATTTATATGTTAGGAGTATTGAAATTATGTAAATAGAGTATTTTTGTAGTGTGGATTGTAAATGTTTTGTAGTTCATATTTTTCCCGAGTCTGTCTGTGTTGTCCTTGCGTGTTGTTTGGGTGTTTGTATTCCTCAGTCCTTGGATTGTTTACTTCGGCCCTTGGAGCGCCACCAGGGATTGAGATTTCTTGGATTTGTCATAGTGTTAATAACCCTGGATTATATATAAAAGTGTTACATTATTTGTACTTGCTAATTTGTAAGTATTGCTATATTGCATTTAAGATTCTGTTGACGCTTGCTTGGTATGTGTGTATTTTCTGCATTTATTGTGTTTAATATTGACGTTATTTCCTGTATTATCTACAGTGTATTGATAATCGATTTAATTGTTACTTACTTGCTTGTTTTGCTCATTTGTCGTAATGCTGTACAATGTGAATGTTTCTGGAGTTTCGTTAATTTACATTCGTCATTGCTTTAGTTTCATTATTCTTGTTATCGTCGTAATCCTTATCTTTATATTGAACCTTTAATTAATTTTAAGTAAAATAACAAAATTTCATAGTGTTTACCTTATTCCGTGTTATTATATATTTACTCGTATATCATACTTAAATTTAATGCTATTTAAATTTGGATAAGAGCTCTTATAAAAATAAGTCAAGTTAAGGCATCATTAAATGTTTTATGTATTGTCTATGGCCGTTTGGAGCTCCGCTTCGTACTTGCATCAGTGAAAATGCAGGAAAGAGTATTAAGAGGCGAATGGTCGTAACAACTGCAAGAGCCAAGAGGAAATAATAAGATACATAAGTACCTAGCATTTTCGTGTATTCTATATATACCTCTTCAGAGTACATTACTATGCCATAAAAAGTGTTTACTATTACACGAAAGCGCCAGGTACTTCTGCCTTTTATTATTACCTTCTGTGTCGTATAGCATAATTACGCTCCTATCACAGCTCGGAAATTAAAGATAGATGGATAGACAGTCTGAGAAACATCATGTCGATAGTTTTAGTCTGTTGCAGCACTTGCCATATATTGTTCAGTAAAACGTGTTTCCTATGCAAAAACATCGTAGTGCGTGAATTCTGATATCTCATGCAATTTTAAATCACTACTGTATTTTAGTCATAAACTTTCCATATTCGTAAATTACAGGGCTTGTTTGTTCCGGCTTGTTATGGAAAACTACAGAAATAATAAGTATAAACGTATGAAATTCAATCATTGTATTTATTTATAATTTAAATTCCAAACAAAACTATAAATAATTTATTTGTCACTTTTAGTTTTAAAATTAAATATTGCTAAGTGAAGAATTAAAGTAATGACTTCAGAAAATAAGCAAACGAAAGTCTTCCAAATCCCATTACGTATCGATAGGTATATTGAATTTCAAATATTTGAAATTCTTCTTACAAGGAGCTGCGAAAATTTGTTGCCTAAATTAGATTTGTCAATATCTTCGACGTTAATTAAAAACTTCTCCCTTATTTCACCTAAAGTTCCCTCGGAACCGACTGAATTAGTTAATTTGGCAAAGACTAAACTCATCTTGAGAAAGGTTGGTTCGCATTTATTTGGCTCTCTCTCTCTCTCTCTCTCTCTCTCTCTCTCTCTCTCTCTCTCTCTCTCTCGTGGTACAAGGAGTAGGACTCTTAGCTCAGAAGTCTCCTGAATTCAGAGTTGAAGGATCTCTCTCTCTCTCTCTCTCTCTCTCTCTCTCTCTCTCTCTCTCTCTCTCTCTTGGCTAACGAGGTGTATTGCGTTTTATAACTTTATTTTTGCACATCTTTCCATAGAAGCACATTATGGGTTCGTGGTATAAACGTTCATGCAACCTTACATATGTTACAGAGAAGTGTGTAATTAGGTATTTCATGAAATCCCTGAAAATTTCAGTGAGTTTCATAAAAACACGGTAACAATCAGGATTTCCTGTAAATACTGAAATATCTGATTAGGGGTGAAAATTAAACTTACTTTTTAAACCCTGACATCTGGAGCATTTGTTTTAGTATATAAAGCTAAAACAAATACAACAAAGCATTTTTTTTTACAACTGAACCCTAGGAGCTTTGTTAGTCCATAAATCACTGATCGGTGTTCCGATCAGACGACATATGCTAGAAAATTTAGAATTAGGCCAAACCAGACCTGCTCAAAATATGCCAGAGTGCCGTGCCCCCCGGACAATGCCGCCCGGGGCGGACCACCCCCACCTGCCCCCTTAATTACGCCACAGGCTATGGATTTAAAGAACCTTTATAAGCACCAACAGACTGTATTAATTTACAAAGCGATATTTTAAACATAGTATGTATAATTGTAACACTACGTATAATTGATATTTTAAATATAGTGGTGTTTGAAGAGTGAGTAATATGATACATACTATTTATTAAGGCAGGAAAAGCTGCCATGATACCTGCAATTGTTTTTGAATTTTGCATTGAAGTATTTACATCTGTTGTTAATCATAGTAGTGTTTATAATGCGAGCAATATGATACATACCACTTATTAGGGCAGGAATGGCTGCCATGACACCTGCTATTGCTTTTGAATTTTGCTTTGAAGCATTTACACCTGTTGTTTTTTGTATTGGTTAGGGCCACAGTTACGGTTGTGGAAACCTTGCCCGCCACAACTTGCCTCTGAGGTAACAGCAGTTCGGTGAGATACTTCAGTGGTCGTGTTGCTGTCACTTAATGACAATAGAGGCTGAGTACGCACATGAATAACGAGAGAGAGAGAGAGAGAGAGAGAGAGAGAGAGAGAGAGAGAGAGAGATGGATAATGCCACAAATGAGGATGATTGTTCTCTCAATGATGTTTTAAAGGTGCCCAATTCATTGCCTGAGTGAAAAAAATTGTTTTTTTTTGGAATGTTCCTAATTCGTTCTTCAAGTCTGTTTCTGAGCTACCATGAGAGAGAGAGAGAGAGAGAGAGAGAGAGAGAGAGAGAGAGAGAGACCCGACTTCATCCCAATCCTGTAGTTGTCATTCATTTGATCATGCTGAACAATGACACCAAGAATGTTTCGGGGATCTCCCGTTCCCCTATCCACAGTTGCTATAGTAAGAGCTATAGCGTCACCCTTCATTGCACTTTTTAATGAAACTTTGCGGTGCCTGATCATCCGTTCTGCTTAATTAGACTGAGCCTGGTAGGCCTCATTCCGATGCCGTGTAATATTGGCCGTGGACTGATTAAGGTTGTCAGCCACACTTAAGTTATTGAAGTCAGTTGCTGAGGTCGGTTGTTGGGAGCACCTGATATGTTGCTATTACTTGCCGGGATGGAGTTAATTCTGTCATTTACCATGGGAGGGGTATTGACATCATTTGCCGAGGTGGGAGTATTGATGTCATCTGAGTTGCTGTCACTTGCCGAGGTGGAGTTAGTTCTGTCATCTACCATGGTAGGGAGATTGACATCATTTACCGAGGTGGGAGTGTTGATGTCCTCTGGCTGGGGGTGTGGGGGTGGGTGGGTGTTGTTGACGTCATGTCGAAGAGGTGGTGTTGTTGACCTCATCTGCGGGGGTGGGGTTGCTGACGAGCTAGTTAGTTCATCTTCTGTTTCCAATCTTTCAATGATGCCGTCTTGAAGTATAGAGGAATAGAAGCCAATCTTAGGAGGACGCCCAAATAAGGCTTCGAATGGGCTGTGCTTGATACCTGCATGAAGACTCGAGTTCTTTCGGAATTGTATAAACTTAATGCCAGCAGTCCCATTTCCAGTGTTGTTGTCTGCAAGCCAGGATGTAAGCAAGTCTTTGATATCGATGTTAGCCGTCTCCACTGACCATTGACTCTGTTGGTGGCGGGGCCTACCATGTACGATCTTGATGGACGGCCACACATCTTTAAGTTCAGTAATGTCAGACTGAAGTATGACTGGTGCTCCGAGCAGCAAGAATATGTCCATCAGGTGATAAACAACTTCTGCTCCTCTCTTAGACGTAATAGCAAGAAACAGATCTTGGTGAGATGACCCCAGTACACCATGATCCATTTGCAATTCTTGACGAGAAGTGACTCGTGTCAGTGAGGTCGTCTTGCCCTCTTGAGTTGTACTCAGAGCTAACAATGGATTTCACAACCACATCAGCTGCAACCACTTTCTCGGCCTTCCGTTGGCACTCAAGGCAGATTGATTTGTATGTCTCCACAGCTAATGCAGTTGTGTCAGCGTACTTTTTTTTTTATAGTTCATTAATAAAGCATGCGATCTCTTTCTCCATGGCCCGTGGCAATATGAGCACGTCTGATGATGTCAAAGATGTCTGTCTCCTATGGTCGCGAAGTAGTTAGTTGGGTATCAGGATTCTTATTCTTTCTTATTAGTTTCTCTACATCTCAACTCTGAAGAACCTCGTGCCTGCAAGTTACATGATAATTCTAGCCACCTTTCACAGCTCTCTCTCTCTCTCTCTCTCTCTCTCTCTCTCTCTCTCTCTCTCTCTCTCTCAAACAGCCCGTCCTTTATATTCAAATACGTATGTTTTTATAAACAATTAAACTTCTACATGAGGGAGCTATTAGTATTGTATTTTACCGTGATAAAAAGTCTCTGTCTCTCTCTCTCTCTAAAAAAAAAAACGCCGTGTTTTTTATATTGAAATACTCTTGTTTTTATAAACATTTCAATTACTACGTGAGGGAGCTATTAGCTTGTTATCACATCAAAAGTGTTCTCTCTCTCTCTCTCTCTCTCTCTCTCTCTCTCTCTCTCTCTCTCTCTCTCTCTTAAAGACGCCGTCGTTTTACTCAAATACTCTTGTTTTTAAAAACAATGTAATTACCACCTGAGGGAAGTATTTAGCATTTTAACATATTAGTAGTAGTCTCTCTCTCTCTCTCTCTCTCTCTCTCTCTCTCTCTCTCTCACACACACACACACACACACACACACACACACACACACACACACACACACATCGTCGTCTATATTCAAGTTCTCTTGTTTTAAAGATAAATTAATTATTGACATTTTAATACATTAAAAGGAGTACAATTTCAAATATATAACATATTATCCCTCTGACATTATGTTCACTGACTTAATGCTATAGTTATAATTACGTTTAGTTTATACATGTTCACTTCAGGGTAAAATAAATGAAAAATGTTTAATTTCTGAAAGCGCAAAAGCAGTCGTTTGTAAATATCAATTCTCCTTCACCAGAGTAGATTGAAATTTGCGCTTTGTAGCATTTTCCCCCTTGCGGTCTGCTTTATTAGAGAGAGAGAGAGAGAGAGAGAGAGAGAGAGAGAGAGAGAGAGAGAGAGAGAGAGAGAGAGAGAAACTGCAAGGAATAAAAGTGATAATTTCAGCAGGTTGTTCGTTGCATCAAACTTCAATTATTCATTTTTCAAGAAGGTATTGTAACAATTAACTACTGTCTTGCGCAAAGCATATTTTTCCATGATCACATGCAGAGCGGAATTCGCACCCTGATGATATTAATTGGCACTAAATTGTGCAATGACTTCTAATATGTCTCTTTTCTAATCAAAATATACTGAGAGTTTGTAATTTCCGTGCTGTTTATAATTTAATTAAAGGAATCCTATTTTCATTACAGATATCACTTTTAATGACAATTACATTAAATTTTGTAATAGGTAAAGAACAGATTACAATAGCAATACTCCTCAAAGTTTAGTTTTTGCACAACTATATAGCAGACGTTTTCCTATTAATAATTTTCAAAAAAATATTTTTACAGATTCACTGTTGCACATATAAGAAAGTTGAACTTTTACTTTCATCGATATTACTCGTTTCTGTGAATTTATTTTGCAAGTCACTTGCTTATCCGACTGAAAGTTATTCCAATAAGGGCAAAAATATACTTATTTCCCGTCACTGTCCAGCATGGAAAAGATTTCATTCTGCGAGAAAAGAAACTTTTTTTTCTTCTTCTTCTTTTGGGGGTGTTACTTGATACTATCACTCTATCATCATGTTCATTCATTTGTCACGAGACCTTCTAAATACTGATATAGTCACTTTTGTGTGAAATATAAAGAAGTCTACACTTAGGAGTTCTAGGTGATTTAGACGCAGTAATATGAACATCCGTAATTTCTCACAGAGATGTACCTATCAGTGTTACTCTTTTGGTCGTACCTTGGTCGTAAACCACTCTGTTAAATTCTGACCGTCTTTGGGTATAAACTTGTTACTCCAGACACACACACACACACACACACACACACTAATATCTTCTTCCACCTTCAGTACCCGGTCAAAGTTCCTCGTTGGACGAGTGGTTGATGTGCTCGCCTACTAATACGGTAGTCGCGAGTTCGACTCCCAGCTCTGCAAACGCTGAATCAGAGGAATTTATTTCTGGTGTTTAGAAATTCCTTTCTCGATATAATGTGGTTCGGATACCACAATAAGCTGTAGGTTTCGTTGCTAGGTAACCAGTTGGTTCCTAGTCACGGAAAAAATATTTAATCCTTCGAAAAAGCCCTAGGACAGCTGTTAATCAGTTCAGTGGTCTGGCTGAACTAAGATATACTTAAGTACCTGGCCATCTATTACACAAAGTGGGTTTGTTTTCAGTTCAAGTCATTTTGTCTGTCTATTAACAGGAACAAATGATGATTAGCTTTCCGTTCGTGAGTAAAATGTTGTAATAAATGAACATGGTCAGCTAGAACTACTGATTTATTGAAACACTTGTAATTTACAGGTCATTTAGCTTTCAGTATATGTCATGTCGTTTGCATAGCCATGTACTGCATTTTTTTCGCATGCACATGCACAAACTGACAGATATTCAAGCACATTTCACATCACCATTTTTTGAGGACATCAAATTCTGACGATGCTTTTTTTCGCTTCCAAGTATTTTCGTGTCCATTGTGCAAGACGCCTTCCATACATTGCTTAACAATCAAATTTTCAGCGCAATGTTCAGTGTTGCATACAAATTTAGATCGTTCATAGAAACTACAGCAACCCTGACAGAATGTCAAGAGATGTTAGATGATATCCAGTTTTCCCAGAGCAGTATATAAACAATTTGCCCGTAAGTCCTGGTTAAAATTCACTAACAAGTGAAAGTCGATAAAGGAGGTTAAAGATAGATAATGCAACAGAAGGAAGGGACCTACATGAGATTGCAATATTATAATATTTTCATATCACGTCAACAACGTAACTGTATATCCTGGTTATAATCCATGATCGAAAAAAGAAATTTGAGATGATTAACTAAAGATGGATAAAGCAACTGAGGAAAATGAACTGAGATTACAGTATTAAAATATCCACTTATTTCGTCATATTGCCAACCAGATATCTAACAGCGAATGCTCAAATG
Organism: Macrobrachium nipponense; assembly: GCF_015104395.2. Taxonomy (NCBI): domain Eukaryota; kingdom Metazoa; phylum Arthropoda; class Malacostraca; order Decapoda; family Palaemonidae; genus Macrobrachium; species Macrobrachium nipponense. The sequence continues at coordinate 4,165,566 of NC_061090.1, read as the reverse complement.
GTTAATCTTTTATTTATTTTTTTTTTAGTAAAATGGTGGTTAATTGAAGGATCGTTCCAAATCGATAAGGGCCTTTGTCTAGTTGACGCTCGAATAACTTGCGGAACACAACCTCCTCTGAACTACTCGTTAAAAGAATAATTATTAAGAAAGTTTTGGAATACTCTTGC
>NC_061090.1:4152008-4159896 GCF_015104395.2 Macrobrachium nipponense | reverse complement strand
CTCAATGGCTGATATAATGTTGATCACGTAAGTTACATTGTCTTTTCTCTTTTGCACTGCTGCCTTCATAATGACACTCATCTTCGGTATGCATGTGTGCCATCACCCTAATTGAAGTTGATATTGCAGCTGCAAATGGTAGAGTCTTAAACCACCTGTTTTGTGCACTCTTGTTCATTGTTATTCCATTTAATCTAGCTTGACCAGACCTACCTTTTGCATCACAGTTCTGTGAACATTCCAATGCCATATCTGTCCAGATTGCATAAAATTCTCCAGAAGATCGCGTCACAGGAAAGTATCCACGTTCAAATTCCTCATAAATTTCAGGAGCCTCAGTTTGAAGATTGCCCATTTCATGTAGATAATACATTACTGCTTTAATGTATTTGGTATTATCAGAAGCTGCTATATACTCAACTATTTCTGCAGTTGGCTCCTGCCATTCACCACTCCTTTCTGCATGAATGTATGACAGTAGGATTTCTATCATATGTAAGTAGTTACACCCAAACTGGTAGGTCTTGCTGTACTTTTTACAAGATTCAAACTGGTCTATAAAAAATTGAAAATGTGGTAGAAGGTTTTGAAGTTTGTGCACTGTTTGCATTATGGGAGTCCCTCTTTTAGTTCCCTGTCCAGTGAGGATATTAATTCAGTTATTTCTGCCAATACATCCTTACTGATTCCTTCTTCAATCACCCAATGTTCAAATGCATCAAACCTAAGGGCTTCCGGCACCTCATACACAAGCATGTGGGCGTTAATCGCTTGATAGTAACCTTTACCAGAGAGGACTTTTTCTGCTGTGCCATCTTTCAGTACATTGCTGAAGACAAACAGTTCTTTCAAACCTGAACCATACATAAGCTTTCCTAGATAGTTTGTTAAAAAATGGAAGCCCCCTACCCCAAGAATCAGGTTTTCATTCATCTGGTGCATTTTTGCAGTGTGTAAATAATCTCATAAATAGATTCATCTTGGGTAATAACAGTATGTCATCCCCAACTTTTTGTTGGTTTCCATGCATATTTTCACTGCTTCTGCTACGACTGCTGGGTGAGTTGGTGAACTGGGTTTGAAGGGGCAGTGCCCAATTGCTGTAACTAGAATGTGTTTATGATTTAGCATAGCATGAAACACTTTCCATGTGGGGCAATCAACTTCTACCTCAAGAAGTTTGCTAGGACAAAGTCTGAGTACCTTCCAGCAGAGATTAACACTTGTGGTATCTGATTGTGAACCCTGCAAGAATTCCAGTATCATGGTGTTGGCCTTTTCTGGGAACAGCTCATGCTTCAACTTCTTTACAGAATGGATTGTGTTTATTGACAGTATAGAAGTGTCATAATACTATCTATGTGTGTGCGATTGTGTCTTATGTCCACAGGTACCTTGGCAAATACATGGCCTTCCAGCAACCCTGGCTGGTACATAACCATGCTTGTCATATGTGCACTAGAGCCAACAAGTGTACATTCAGAGAAATCTAAATTATCAATTGCAAAGTGAGCTCAATGTAACTAATATCCTAACCGACTAGCATAGTTATGATATCTTTGCTCCTAGTTTTATGGTACACATACAGTTAAATCAACATGCTGGGTGTATGCAAACTAGTTACGGCAGACACAATGTCTTCTGAGATGTTTAAAAAATTTTCATGAATAATTTGAGTATTATCAAGAAGTTCATTTTTACCTACTGTGATGGTAATTTCTTCCTAGCAAAGAAAGATAAAGGAAGGGAGAACGCATTTTCGAGAAGTTCGGCAGCAAGGAGGCGTTAGTGCATTGTGTTGGAGGTACCTGTCCTCATAATGGTTCTAGAATCGGCAGGAGTGTTGTGGAACTCGTCAGGCGCCGTCGTGACGTGAGAAATGCCGCGATTTCTGATGCAATACCTCGTCTAGATTCATCTAAGAATTTCTAGTAATCTAGGGAGCCTGTGACTTTTGCCGTAGGCTCCGCCCCCAGAGTGCCGTATAAATACGACGGCCGTAGCAGCAACAGAGAGATCGTAAAAGAGAGACTCCAGTTAGTCACAGTAAGAGCCACAGATCAGATTATCAGTGAGAGATCAGCAGCAGCAGAGATCATCCGTGAGAGATAAGAGAGAAAGGAACCGACGAAGGATCAGAAAAAAGGTTGCTCGAGAGTTGGTTGGATACTGGTCTAGTTGTCTTCAGGAGTGGACGACCGTGTTATCTCGACGTCGAGCAGACTTCAGAGAAGAAAAGGTCCTGCTAGAGGTTTTGGGGAGTTCCTGCCTTACAAGTATACTAGTTTCTGCAATACGGAGTCAAGAGGACGTCTGCAATCACCGTTTTCCTTTTGAGAAGCCATCCCTTCGAATTGCAAATTGACAAGCAAGTATTTGAATTGCCTCACTGTTCCCCCAGTTCATGCAGTGTAAGATTCTATTCTTTTATGTAAATAGGAGATACCATTCTGCATTTACCTATGTTAGTAAGCTTGTAAATAAACCTTTGTTGTGTTAGTGTTTCTTTCTATATTCGTATCCCCAGTTTCAACTGTTGGTGTTGAAATATTTTTTTTCATTTATTTCATATCGAACCTGAAGCGGACCTCTATAACAGAGGCCGTAACACCTACATTATCTGGAATTGCATCAAAAAGCAGAAGTGTAACTAAATTGTAAAGACTGGGTGGAATTATGGCCAATGATTGGTCATATGAGACTTCATAGGAATCTAATCTCTTTTTGTACTGTTTTCATATCCCTTACATCCGATGTAATGTTTAGTTATGAGAGAAAATGGTATTATTTAAAAGCATTCTATACTATTTATAATGCTTTGTGTCAGTTGGTTCTACATGAATATTTTTGAGGTTGTGCCAGGTTTTAAGTAAATATCTAACTTTACCGATAGTTTAGAATAAATATGTGGTTTTTATATAATTTCCATTAAATTTAGCAAATTTGAGTAAATTTTTCTTATCTTAGCTATGATATTTTTGAACTGCAGCTTGATTATTTATCCAAGTTGTAAGAATTTTTCGGTAAATTTTTCAAAAGTCATCATTTGTTTCATTTAAAAAATGATCCAAAGGCCTATAGGTGTAATGTTTTGGTATATCATTTCCATCTTTATTGTGTGAAGGTCATTTTACCAGAATATTACGCGAATATATAGACAAACAATCATATGGCATAACATGTAATGTAAATGGCCAACGCGAATAAGATGGATTAATCTAGAGAGCTATTTATGGCAATATTTAGGTGTTCGAAAGGCCAGATTTTTAAGACCCGTCCTGATTATGGTGTGCTATATATTAATCTATCTTATGGATGCATCAAAACGTAAGGGGCTCACCGGATAGGGTAAATCCCTTATTTTAACAGATATAGACATTTGGCTCCTAGACTATTAGGTGGAAGGAAGAGTGAAACGGAAAAGCATGTAATGAACTGAATAGAGAAGTATTTGGTTTTGGTTGGTTACACCGAGTCCAGCAGTCCACACAATTAGCTAGGCATCTTTATTCCCTTTAATCCCTTACTACTCTCACCTTAGAAAACGAAAAACCCAGTGCAGGAATGGATGTTGGCTAGATGTAGTGAAGTAAAAGACTTTATATTTTAGGAACGATATAACAGTATAAGTAAGAGACACAACGAAGAAGTACCTGTATGTGAACTATGCAAGCAAAGGCATAATTTTCGAATATTTTGATTAGATGAAATAAAAAAAAAAATCTTTAAAATTCTACTTTTAAGACTTGAATAAATAGTCAAACGTAGAATTAAAAAAAAAAAAAAAAAAAAAAAAAAACGCTTCCATTTGACTTCATAGAGGGCAGTGGTTTTCCCTATACTGTTGATACAAAGAAAAGAAAAATATGAAAATAGATATCACAACAATAACCTTAAGCTCTCTGTGGGAGCTCATATGTTACAAAATAACCTCCGGGACTTGATTCATTGAAGATGAAATCCCTCATGGGAGAACCCCACTATACAGCATTCTTCAAGGAAATCCTTAAATCTACCCACCGTTGTACATGTAAATTGAGGCTACTTTGTAATGTATAGAATATAAATACAGTTATGGCTCTCTCTCTCTCTCTCTCTCTCTCTCTCTCTCTCTCTCCGTTACTACTCCGAATACTTTGCAGATTGTACCAGCTGTGCTGTTTTATCTACCTGTGTGTCATTTAGCGGTGTTTAAACAGATACAGTTGCAAACGAAACTACCGAACAGTGCTCATAGACGCTATTAATTTTGAGTGTTTTTCCTTAACTGTTCCATATCAAACCTGCCGAAGGAATCTTGTTTTACTCTTAAATGTTAACTTATGAAATTATTCGAGCTTATTTAGTTATCACTCTCGTACCTGGTGTGGCACTAGTTAGTGATTTGTGACCCTGTTGAACGTAGCCTACAGTGCCACTGGGTTCAAGAGTAGCCCGTGTGTTATCTCATGCAGTTTTAGTGAACTTATACTTATTTTAAGTGGACGCATAGCGTTTTCTTTAAAACCAAATATTTCTGGGCAACTAGCCTATTTTCACACTTCTTAAACGACTAATTCCTGTTCGCTGTTACTCATTTTCTTTGGTCCTACCCAGTCACTGATTTAGTTATACCGTTGCTAAGGCCCCTACATTGAGCCAGGTCATTGATCGAGTCAGTTAATTGATATTTCAACCCTTGGACCCAACGGGGTGGCGGTTGGCACGCGACACTATATATATATATATATATATATATATATATATATATATATATATATATATATATATATATATATATATATATATATATATAGTATATTATATACATATATATATATATATATATATATATATATATATATATATATATATATATATATATATATAACATTATATATATAATATTATATATAATATATATATATATATATATATATATATATATATATATATATATATATATATATATATTATATATATATATATATATATATATATATATATATATATATATATACATATACATATATATACATACATATATATACATATACATATATATCAATTTATATATATATATTTATATATATACCTATATATATATATATATATATATAATACTATATATATATATATATATATATATATATATATATATATATATAATAATATATTATATATATATATAATATATATATAATTTATATATATATATATATATATAATATATATATATATATATATATATATATATATATATATATATATATATAATATATATATATATAACTAGGAACTGAAGGAGACGTCATAAACTATTTGTCTCTTTTTTTTTTTTTTTTTTTTTTTTTTTTTTTTTTTTTTAAAGCTGAGAAACACAATTATATAAAATATAAGTGTTAAAAAGACTCAGAATTAAGAAGTTTACAAATTAAAAATATGATTAAATTAAAAAACATGATTTAACTGACAATTTAAGAAAAAGGCCGCTGCCTTTCAGGAGGGGAACAAGGACTGAGTGCCAGCAAACGAACCAAACAAAAAAGATTGAGGGGCAAAGTCAAGACAGGTACAGCGTTGTAGAGGTAGTTTGGTTGTTTAAAGAGGGAACAAGCTTCCTAATGTATAACGATGAGGTGAGGCGGCTCTGGAGAGAATTTTAAAACGTTTGTATTCGGCATTTTGTTTACATCTTTTGGCATGATCCCGTACATTAGAACATTTGTGACGCTATGACCTTACATATTTATTTCCTCTCGAAAATAATTGTGTAAATTATCCTTATGCGAGAATTAAAAAAAAAGAAAGATGATTGATAATAGCGCCGTTCATTGCGATAATTTCGTTCATTAACGGAATATTCCGAGCTCTGTTCGACTCGCGCAACAGTAACGCAAGCTCCTGTTGGCTGAGGGTTCTAAAGTTATGGAAATCCCTAGATAACGGTTCTCCAGAAACATGAAAATCGCTTTGCATGTTGATACTTGAACATAATCGAGGCGGTACATGGCATTATTTTTCATGCCACATTATTTTTCTAGAATGTCAGATGGATTTATGACCCAACCGAATACCTTTGGAAGTGGCGTTGGGGTTTCTTGAGTGTTACGAAGCTATCAATCACCAATCAGTCCCTGTCATGGTCGATATCAATACGAAGTACAGAGCCTGAATTCAACAGCCAAATGTAAGCAGAGTCGTTATCAACTCGGCTCTCTTCATAGCCGTATGGTCAAAGTCACTGTAGTAGATTGCCATTTTTAAACCAGACCATGATGGTTCGAAATTCTGGCTGGTGGAGAAGCAATTATTAATTAAGCACAGGATATTGGTTCGGCAGCCGTATCCCAATCGCGGTAGATATTGGTACGGCACTGAATTGCGCATGCGTCAATTTCAGACTTCCTGCCGTACCAATAACAGTGTGGTGGGAATACGGCAGATTCTGTAAGTGGTTCCGTATTGCGCTCTTGACTTGCTGTAGGTACGGCAGTTAGCTGTATCCGTTTACCAGTTTGCTAATCATACTATATTATATGTGACCAGAGTTCGGCTTTTAGGCGGGACAGTCCCTCTTTTTGAACATGTCCCCCTTTTTTTGTTTTGCTTTTGTAAATTTTGTCCCGCTTTTTTGTGCTACAAAAACAAAACTACTCCAATTTTAATGGAATATTGCTGAAATTGTTTAATTTTGCCATTTCACTAGCTGGTAAATTCTCGTCCTCTCCGACAGCTGCGATACCCAATGAAGTGAATTAAAAGAATATTGTAAAGTGTATAAAGGTGGCCCTCTGCAACTGCCAATGTCGGGCGGAATAAAGGGCCGAGAAAGTCACCAAAGGTGCGATGGTAGTGTATATATTTATATATAATTTTTAGGGCCGATTCGATCTTTCGTGACCTACGTATATACAATTATTGAAAGTTTGAGTCTTCATAGATGTCTGTGGCTTCTTTCAGCTCGTTAAAGCCTGAAAACATCTGTTTTTCGGTGAAAACTAATGTATTATTCCGCGGTTCATGCTGTTCCGTCGCCATTTTTCTTGCTGTCAATGATATTTCCTGAGGCGGTAAACAAGGGTTCGCGCTTGCGCAGTTCACTGCCGTACCAATATCTACCGCGATCGGGATACGGCTGCCGTACCAATATCCAGTTCGTATTAAAAATTATGATTCCCCTTGGGTGTAAGTTATTCCCAAGGTATAGTGAACCGGACATTACACGGTATTTGTAGCTTAATATGTGTGAATGTATATATATGTATATTAATATATATATATATATATATATATATATATATTATATATATATATATATATATATACATATATATTGTGTACATACATAAATACATACATACACATTTCTGACTCGCACAACGACCTGTGGAGGAATTGCTAACGCCCTGGATTCTCATTTGAAAGACTGGGCTTCAGTCCCGATGTGAGTTAGACATTTATTTATCATTGAAAAACATTCCCATATGTTCATTTCAATCATATCTCATTGCGAAGGGTAGGTCGAATGAAAAGTTACTCTCGTGTTACTAACAAGTATGCGCTTCCGCAGTTAGAGTGCGGTAAAAAATATAATTTTAGCTATTGCCAAGTAGATTATAGGAGACAAACAAATATTTGCGTGAGTATTATTAAAATAATAATTAAATACGTTTACATCGAAGTTTAAAGGATTTCTGTCCTTCCGTCGTTGGGCGGCGTTATCTAGAGCAGGATTCTGATCTAGAGCGCCCGTGGGATTGGAAATGTCGTCGGGCTGTTGCGGTCTTCCTGAAATAAGGTCATTTGGTTAAGGGGAAGAGACGAGTCTTGACTCATCATAGTTAAGAGGGGCAGTTGTTACCGCGATGTTGTCTTATGTCCGTTACAACCAGAGGGCAATCGTTTG
>NC_061090.1:4144508-4147008 GCF_015104395.2 Macrobrachium nipponense | reverse complement strand
GTCAGTGACAGGAAACACAATTATATATGATCATTATGCACGCAGTATCATGTGATATTCTTTAAAAACGTTTTTACGAACACTTTCAATTCACGAAGGTACTACGAGTTAAAATAGTAGGTCCTTAATCATTTTCTCTTCTCTGGACTTTCAAATGAAGACCTTGAGAGAGTGACTCTTCCTTTCTGTGTAGAATTTGGCTTTAAATATCTGTAACTAATGACAAGAACAAGTTTCTGGAGAGCACAATTATACAGAGATAACTTCCAACGTAAAAGTCACATATGCAGTCCTTTCCACGCTCCTAGAGCTCCTGCCCTCAGATACGCAAGTGTAAAAATTTTGTAGTTCAGGGTAAGTATAGCTAGGAAAAATACAAATTATTTAAAATTTGTGATTTGTTCCGATGCCGTACTTATCCTGAACTACCTTCTTAGGAGACTTAATCCTTAGGAGGCGGGAGTATCTGGGAAAGGATAAGTCCCTACCAGGAAGAGGTCATCCTCCTTCAGGCAGGAAGGAGGAGGGAGACCCGCTCTGCCGGATTAGGATGGAGGTGGGGATCCCCTCGCCGTACAGAGGCAATCCCAACTGGTAGGTGGGTAACGGAGGGAATAAACTCTGAGTGTAAAGCAATGGTCGGTAAAAACGAATATTCCTCTCATAGACTCACCTGAAGATTGAGGAATTATGGTGATTACGTCAAAGGCCCAGTGGGGAAGGGGGCGTGGGCGGGGTTAGGAGCAGGGTAGGATATGGAGGATGGACACACCTCATACACACACTCACATACATATGACGCATACCCCCCCCCCCCAGGCTAGGCTTGACCCTCTGCTGGCCCGCCGCCACCGACCCTATCTCAAAGGCATCAAGGGACCTCCTCGTACAATCTTTGAGATAATGGGTCGTAAAGCTGGACTGTCTCTTCCAAATCCCTGCCCGTAGGATCTGGCCAACAGCCAGATTCTTGGACAAAGACAAGGAGGTGCCTATACCCCTGATGTCATGGGGCTTCATGCCTTGCCGGGGGACCAGGCTTGCTCCCTTGTGGGCCCTCCTGATGGTCTCCCTTAACCAGAAGCAGATGTTGTTTTATGCGACCGTCCTCTTCTCACGCCCAGTAGAGACAAAAAGGTTTAGATTACCGGGGCAGAGTCCTTCCGTTCTGCTGAGATATATCCTCCCTGCCCTGACTGGGCAGAGGAGCAGGTCCTTGGGATTCTTGGACTTCGGAAGAGCTGGAATGGAGAACTCCATGAACCACTCATCTACCACCGACGGGTTCTGGGTCTTGGCTACGAAGGACGGCACGAAATTTGAAAAGTCAGTTCTCTCCAACCCCTTGAGTGGGACACAAGGTAGAAGAGGCCGGTTGAAACTCCCCCACCCTCTTGGAGGATGCTAAATCCAAGAGGAAGACCGTCTGTGTGTGAGCTCTCCGTCTGTGATATCCTTGAGCGGCTTGAAGGGGGGCTTTTTCAGAGCGGCCAAGACCCTGGCCACATCCCAGCGAGGTACTGACAGGGACCTGTTTGGGCCATGTCTGTTTGAATCCCCTAATAAGTAGGGAGATGTCCTTTGAATTCCCTGACTCCTTTGATAGCCACAATGGAGAGGCCCTTGTCATCCCTCAGATGGACTAAGAATTCCACAATGTGGGGAATCTTGGTTAGTAGGAGGTCCAAGTTCTGTCCCTTGCACCAGGTCCCAAAGAGCTTCCACTTTGCTTAGTAAGCTGCTGCTGAGGACTTCCTAAGGCATCCCAACATGTGGGAGGCAGGCCACCTTTGACGCAAGAACCCCTCTTGTTCCAGAGGAGCTCGATAGCTTCCACCTGTGAAGGCAGAGGGTGTCCAGGCCCTCGTGGAATCTCTCGAATAGGGCTGCCTTAGAAGGTCCAGCTTTTGGGGAGAGTTCCCAGGGTTCTTGAATGGACATCTCCAGGAGATCCGGGAACCAGTTCCTCTCGGGTCACCTGGTGGCTACAAGGGTCATGACCGGGGCTTTGTATCTTGGAGACGATTGAGGACCTACCTGAGGACTGCGAAAGGGGGAGGTGTAGAGGTTTAGTCCATCCCAGGGGTGCTGGAACGCGTCATTCCCACACTGCAAGAAACACCGGGGAGCTTGCGGTTTAGGCTCGTTGTGTACAAATCCATGGAGGAGGAGCCCCACCTCCCGATCAACTCGCCCGCTACTGCCAGGTGTAGGGACCATTCCGCCCCTAGGACCTGGCCTTGTCTGCTGAGTCCGTCGGCAATCACATTCCTTTTCCCTGGAATGAACCTCGCTGACAGGGAGATCCCAGTGTTCTCTGCCCACTCCAGAACGGTCTCCGCCAGATCACATGGGTCTCGATCTCAGACCCCCCTGCTTTTTTATGTAAGCAACTATAGTGGCGTTGTCACACATGACTGCCACTCTCTTGTTTTCTCAGATGTTTTCAAAGACTTGGAGTGCTTTGAGATGGCCAGGAGCTCCAGGTTGTTGATATGGA
>NC_061090.1:4132991-4135491 GCF_015104395.2 Macrobrachium nipponense | reverse complement strand
GAGTAGACAGATTTTACGGATGGGTAATAGAACTCTCAAGATGAAAAATGAAAATAAATATAAATAAATAAAAATGTATAGAAACAAGACAATCAAAGGATTTAAAAACCATGGCGACCCATCAGTATACCATTCTTCAATGGTCAGTTAAAATAGTGTAAAGAATTTTGTTAGATAATTCCTCAAGATCTCTTGATATCCGTATTAATAAGTAAAGTAATACTGAGTGGAAAAAGAGAAATACTGCAAGAATATGTTGTGATAATTGTATGTTATCCTTTATGCAAAGTTGTGAACAAATTTCCGTCCTCCTCCAAACTTTTTGAGATCGAGAAGTGTTTTTTTCTCTTTATATCCGAATAATATGCCTCACAAAATTCGTTTTCAATATGATGTTGATTTACTCAGCCTTTAACAAAATAACGAACACTTTTAACTACTTGTTCTGTACGTCCTCCTTAAACCTCATTTGGAGTCCAGTTGGGTACGTCCATTTATATTCCCTTCGTCAAAATTTCAACAATTTAGAGCTAAGAGGAACACGATGTTCCTCCTACTTTACAGCAGTAACTAGATATACTGGTTGTAATTAGAAGTAGTATTTAAGGAATATAAGATTGATGACCTATAAAGGTTTCAGTATCCAGTGAGGAACATCTTAACATATTCATTCAAGAAACGTTTAGCGGGACAGAGAACGATAATTTAAAAAACGCAGACACTAAACACAATTTGTGAAGCCCTTGCCAAGACGGTATGCTATAATATGGTATTCCAGTCACGTCCCAGGTTCCCCACTGCCTTCGTTTCAGGCTTCGGGGAGCAGAAAGTTAAATACCGAAAGGTCCTTGACAGACATAACATAGTTTTGTTGGTTAGCGTTAAGACCGCTTGAATTCATGTCACATGTTTACCCTGAGCGCAAAAATAACCTCCATGAAATTTTCCAAGCGAGTTGCTCAAGTTAGGTGGAACGAAGAGTGAAATGGAAAAGCATATAAAGGTAATGAACTGAATAGAGAAGTATTTCTTTTATGATTTGCGCTTATAGGTTTTGGTTGGTTACACCGAGTGCAGCAGTCCACAAAATTAGCTAGGCCTCTTTATTCCCTTTAATCCCTTACTACTCTCACCTTAGAAAAAAAACCAGTGTAGGAATGGATGTTGGCTAGATGTAGTGAAGTAAAAGACTTTATATTTTAGGAACGATATAACAGTATAAGTAAGACACAACGAAGAAGTACCTGTATGTGAACTATGCAAGCAAAGGCATAATTTTCGAATATTTTGATTAGATGAAATAAAAAAAAAAAATCTTTAAAATTCTACTTTTAAGACTTGGAAAAATAGTCAAACGTAGAATTAAAAAAAAAAAAAAAAACGCTTCCATTTGACTATTCACAGAGGGCAGTGGTTTTCCCTATACTGGTGATACAAAGAAAAGAAAAATATGAAGATAGATATCACAACAATAACCTTAAGCTCTCTGTGGGAGCTCATATGTTACAAAATAACCTCCGGGACTTGATTCATTGAAGAGGAAATCATCATGGGAGAACCCCACTATACAGCATTCTTCAAGGAAATCCTTAAATTACCCACCGTTGTACATGTAAATTGAGGCTACTTTGTAATTTATAGAATATAAATACAGTTAGGCTCTGGCTCTCTCTCTCTCTCTCTCTCTCTCTCTCTCTCTCCTCTCTCTCTCTCTCTCCGAATACTTTGCAGATTGTACCAGCTGTGCTGTTTTATCTACCTGTTTGTCATTTAGCTGTTTACACAGATACAGTTGCAAACGAAAGTACCGAACAGTGCTCATAGGCTATCAATTTTGAGTGTTTTTCCATAACTATTCTATATCAAACCCGAAGAAGGAATCCTGTTTTACTCTTAAATGTTAACTTATGAAATTAGTCGAGCTAATTTAGTTATCACTCTCGTACCTGGTGTGGCACTAGTTAGTGATTTGTGACCCTGTTGAACGTAGCCTACAGTGCCACTGGGTTCAAGTGTAGCCCGTGTGTTATCCCATGCAGTATTAGTGAACTTATACTTAATTTAAGTGGACGCATAGCGTTTTCTTTAAAACCAAATATTTCTGGGCAACTAGCCTATTTTCACACTACTTAAACGACTACTTCCTGTTCGCTGTCACTCATTTTCTTTGGTCCTACCCAGTCACTGATTTAGTTATACCGTTGCTAAGGCCCCTACATTGAGACAGGTCATTGATCGAGTCAGTTAATTGATATTTCAACCCTTGGACCCAACGGGATGGCGGTTGGCACGTGACATATATATATATATATATATATATATATATATATATATATATATATATATATATATATATATATATATATATACACATATACACATACATACATACATACATACATATATAATATATATATATATATATATATATATATATATATAGATATATATATATATATATATATATATATATATATATATATATATATATATATATATA
>NC_061090.1:4097991-4130491 GCF_015104395.2 Macrobrachium nipponense | reverse complement strand
CTCTTTCCTGTGATCTGCTGGCTGTATGCTTGTTTCCAGGATTTGCCTTGATTGCGTGGGGGGTAAGCTGACTTCCAACCCCCAAGCAACCCACCTGAATTCTGTCTCAGTCGGCTGCGAGACGTGATATCGGACAGATGTCCAACTACCTGCCTTCCTGTTAGGCCTATCCAGGGTGTGAGTGTGGCGCGCCGGATGACCCAGGCCTCAGACACCAAACGGGGGGCCATGCTTTTCTACAAAGAGCCACATTTTTTACAAAGGTCCACACTGAACACGACATCCAGGTACGTCTGGTGGAACAGCATATTGCCAGTCTCTCCCTTATCACTTATTATCATTTTGATCCTCATTCTCCCAATTCAATTTCAGCAACAAAAGGAATTCATCCTTTTGTTCCCTCTCACTGCCTCATGGCCGCATGCTTCCCCTTGTGTGATCGTCCCAGACCAATGGAGTCATTGCATACTTCAGTGAAACCTTAAAAGTTCCTTCTCACAGTATAGAGAATTAATTAATCAAAGCAAGAAGTCATTTTTTCTTTTATCTTGTTTAATCTGGGATTCTTTTCCAGATTCCATGAGTCACGTGCTGTCTCTCTGCCCTGCAAGTGTTTGCATTACCCAGAGTTATGAAAATCAGCTTGAATGACTCCAGTTGGAGCCATCATTTACCTTTTCTCCAGGCCAGCACGGGCCTTTTTGTAAATAAATAGCTGTAAAGTAACGAGCTGAGTTTTCTGGCGACCTTTCCCTGTAAGAAATTATCAATAATAATCAGTTTTACGGTAAGTTCAATTAATTTCAACTTGTCTTCCTTCAATTACTTAGAACGTTTACGTATATAGCCTCTCTCAGGCCAGCTAAATACGTAAAATTGGCGAATCTTGCCAGGATTGAACCTAGCTTGCTTAAAAAAAGCTTGTAAATTGCGTTATCCGTTGTAAAACGTAAACTGTAAATGTTTTTCAAAGCGCAAAACTAAGCACACTTGCACGGGAGAAAAGACTCTGACTCACGGTAAGGTATTCCATTCATTAATATGATTATTCTATAACCAATGTTAGCTTAAGATACGTTTAAGTATTTTTATTGTAGAAGTGTTTTAAACAAATGTAAAGGTAGAAATATTATTATATTGTAGCGGCCAGAGCGCCGAGCGAGTTCTGTTATTTTGTAAATCGCATTGTTGTCGTAGGACGACACACTAACACGTGTGCAGATAGATGCCAGAAAGGACCAGATCAAACTAGGAAGTGCTTTGCCAGGGTTTATTGCTGTATTAGAAAGCCTAGCTAGTTAGGAGTGTTTTACTAATAGTTACAGCAAAAGAAGTGTACAATTCTTTTGTCTGTGATAAGTTAGGGGAATTCATTTTGACTTAGTTTTCATTCCAAGTGTTGGTAACCGCTTACCTCTCAGCTTAATTCAGCTTAGTGCACTCTCGCGCCTGCGCGGTCTCAACCAACCTTCGTTTTCGCTCACAGCGGCAGCCATGTTTGTTATCTCTTTCAGAATTACCTAAACCATTTAAGCAAAGTAACGTAAGTCTCAAAGTTTTAACGTAAATAATATCAATCTCGGTACCAGTATCTATCGTTCTGCCAGAGAAATTAACGTAATTCGCCTTGAATAAGAAAGTAGAATTTTGTGTTGTAAATTGCCTTCGCATTTACAGAGAATCAGCTGATTCGCCATCACTGCTAGCCCGCGCTGGCCAGCTCGCTCACGTGTTTCACCTCGCATCGCTCACTCACTCGCTCGCTGAGCGAAATTTCATTTCACTTCGTACTTAACGTAACCTCATTCACAAATGTTTGCTAACGTCGTTTTAAATTCCTTACATCCATTTCACTGTTCACAGGGACCTAGTAATCTTACATAAAGTTAACGTAAATCTCAAGTAGAGTAAATCACAAGAATTGTTAACGTAAAACGCGTCTGTAGAATTCATATTGAAATGCAAATCATTTCATAAGCGCAAGCCGCTAACATTAACGTAAACATCGTTCACCGCGAGCGCGTTATCATTTTCATAAAACGTTATCAAAAGTAATTCTTTCACTAAAAACGTTAACTAGATAATTTAACGCAAGTTGCGTCATATTAAACTAACATTAGTAGTTCAATTCAAATATAAGGGAGTTCATTCATATATCATTTTTCACCCTCTCCGAGAGAGAGAGAGAGAGAGAGAGAGAGAGAGAGAGATGAGAGAGAGAGAGAGAGAGAGAGAAAACCAGAACCCATTATTCACGAAGCCAAGAGTACTACATCTTACCATTAATTATAGCATGCAGAATTAACATTATTTTAGTCTCTTGTGTCTTTCATTTACACAGCGTGATACGTACGCGCATGTGTCCATTGCAGTTTGCAAGCATTTATTTATTTCATTTATCGAGTACTTCAGCGAGGGACTGAGCATTTCTAAAATTTCCATTACCTGTCGTTGCCCGAGTGGTCTTTTCATTTTCTTTATCACAAAAGACTTGCGTATACCGCAAGCACAATTCGCACAGTGTGCCACGCAAATTCATTACTTTCAGACAGGGAAGTCGTTACCAGTTTAGGGACTGGCCACCACCAGTGCACGTCAGGTCTTACCATTTCACAGTGCCACTAATTCTTGACACTGTCCATCGACTGGCTGCTGAAGTACTCCCACCTTTTACTTTCTCTCCTCCACCATTACACTCTGCCATGAGCAGTGCCATTTCACTTCAGTATATTTAAGTATACTGCATGTAGTGTCCGGGACACACCAGCACGATAAGTGCCGCGCACCTGTACAGACGTACAGGTAGCCCTATACCTGCGTGTCCGTCCTACGGAATGCTCATTCATTAGAGTATCCACCATTTTGGATCACTGAACCAAGGAACGCCTCCTCATAAGTGCCGTGCACCTGTATGGACCTACAGGTAGCCCATTCCACCAACGTCTCCCAAGTAGGGAACGCCCGTAAGTGTGACGTACGCCGCACACTTCATTCGATTTTTTCACCTCATCAGAAGGTGCCATTCACAAAGTGCCCCCGAGCACCCAGTCTTTTCAGACTTTTCATTACCACGCCGCAGAACACATTTCCAAGTGAGTGCCACTTTCCACAGTAGGCACTCCCATTCCATTCAGTACCCTTTCCTGGCCATTATTTTCATTTTCATCAGAGCCTCTACTGCAGCCTAAGGGAAATGTCTTCCACTGATTCCCGCGACTTCTTTGCCAGAGAGCTAGAGAAGCTCAGAGCCCTCATAACTCTGGCAAGGAGGCCGGTTACACTGGACCAGCACTTGACCAGTGGATAAAGGCGCAGCAGGCTGCTGCGCGCCTGCAAAAAAAGAAGAAAAGGAAGAAAGAGAAGCAGAGGAGAAAGCCAGAGAAGCAGAGAGAAAGGAAAGAGAAGAAGAGAGAAAGCATGAGCTAGCTCTCCTAGATGACACAGTCTCTCTGCTAGTTTCTAAGCCCCAGACCATGAGCTGGACTCCCGTAAGAGGTGGTTGCAGAGGTTCTGCACCACTTGTTGTGTGCGTGGGCATGCTGTGGATTCCGACCAATGCCCAAGTCGGTCTCTACCTTGGTAGGAGAGCTTCCAGGGTGAACTTCTCCAAGGCTACCATGTAGCCCTGCCTGATGAACAGTCTCCTACGGCCTATCAGTGGGTACAAGTCATGGCCGACACCGAAGAGCCCAGGTCTCCCTTATTTCCAGAAAGGCATTGCTAGGGGTGCCAGAAATCCAGACGAACGAAGAAATCAGTTTGAATGGATTGACGGTAACCTCTTCTGTTCCTTCGGTCCTTCTGAGTGTAAAAATGCCCTTTCTGGACCAGGTGACCAAGGAAATAACATTGTGCCGCCTGGGCGTAGTTGACCAATTTCATGATGTTTATCAGGTAATATTGGGCCGAGATCTACTTAAACCGTATCTCCCCTGGATGCAGCTCCCACTACCAGATGCACCGGAGCCCTGCAGCATGCCTCATAATCAAACCTCAATTTTAGATTCAGAGGCTAGTGCCTCCGATGTCCCAGACATCCCTTTTATTGTGAACCTGGCCCTGACCCAGTGTCAGAGCCAGACGTTTCCTTCCGCATCATCTCAGCCTCTTACCATCTTGCTGCCTACCTCCTCCACTTTGGAAGAGGTAAGCCCACCAGTTAACCCCGGACTTGTTTCCGAGGGTGATTCAACAGAGGTTTCCTTAACCTCCCTACCTCAAATCACTGCCAGAGAGGACTCTTCACCTGTGCCAGAGCACACTGCCAGCCTTGGTGACTCCACAGATTCGCAACTGTGAGGGCCATCATCGGCCTTACATCCAGTGCCACGGAAGAGGTTCTGGAACAAGTTCTGCCGAGACTGTGGCCGCAAGGGTCACATGTCTGCAAACTATGGAGGGTGCGCAAATCACAATATTCCCGCCATCGCAATGGCCGTTACTACTCCTTCTTCACTAGGACCCCCAGCTAAGGGCCCTATAACAGTCGCACCCCTCCAAAGCCATTATCCGCCAAGCCACGTCAGAGCCTACGACGACTCTGGCGCTCAAATCTCCCTAATACGGGAAGATCGAATCCCCCGAGGGGCAAACATTGATAGACGTCATTTAATCACCATTGAAGGTATCAACCATATCAAGCTGATCCTTCCGACCGTCCAATTGAGGGTCACCAGACCTAGTTTCTCCAAAGTATGTACTCATGCAGTTGCAAGCTACATTCCAGGAGGTTACGACCTCCTCCTAGGGCAAGACATGAAGTCTCCCTCGCATTCCAAAAAGCCTAGGGGTCCTAACCCCACGTCAAATCACTCCAAAGCAAGGAGTCATCGGAATTCTACTTCCTCCAGGAAGTATGTCCACCAACAGTCTCCCCCGTTACCAAGGAGGGAGATTGACCATTCACAGTTCCGTTGCAAAACCTGCAACGTAATAGGGCACTCCACGAATTGGCCTAGGTGCCCTAGCCGACTACCAGCAGCGGACACTGTCCATTTTCCACAAGGCCTAGCCTTCAACAAGAGATGGAGCCTCTGTCTCCCATTTCCAAGGGCACGCTGAGAGGTATTGCACCTCTGGTACCCGTCACAGGTCCAGTCGACCTCAACTCTCTGCCAGTGCCACTTGGCAGCACTGAGCAGTGCCAAGCTCCGTCCAGCCTGGACGTAGAGCCACCACAGAACTTGACCTCTGCGCCTGGCCCCGAGCTAGCGCCGGCGCCTAACCTTAGCAAGGGTCCTTCTACAGTAGATCCTCCAACAGGCATGGAGCTTAACGCAGCCCATGGCCAATCCAAGGTCCATGAGTCTTCTTCACCCTCGCCACTGACGCCTGAGGATGAACCTCCGGCAGACCTAACCTTCATACCTCTGGAAAACCAGGAACTGCCCGACCAGGAGTCAGCCTGGAGTTTCCCCCTTACGATGGCTGTCGCAGCAGTCGGAGTGAGGGCCTCCCCTGCAGTAGGTTCCACCTCTACGACGGTTGCTGCAGATACCGAAGTAGGGTGTTCTCCTGAAATCCCTCCGGCTACCACTGCATGCCTCTGCTCCTGCCGGCGTTTCTGGCCTTTCCCCAGAGTCGGTGGCTCCGTCTACTCCTAGGACTGGTATAGCCAGGTCCTGGAGGAATAAGAAGAAGAAGAAGAAGGGACGTAGCAAATCATTAACACACTAACCAAAGAGCCACATGCTCTCCTTGACACCTGTGCCCGAGGTACAGTGTCGCATTCAATTGCAGAGTGATCCTGGCACCTACCCGGAGAAGGTAGCCAGCCTGATCTTTGCCAGTAGAACTAACCCTCTAACCCCTAGCCATTGTAATACTAACCTTCACTTAAATATAATTACCTCATTACATTTCCATCCTGGTAATGCACAACCACCCTCATCATCCTCACGCACCATTACCTCACCTCATATATTTTAACAATTCCGTCGCTGAAACTGTAGTTATGCGTACCACACTCTGGAATGATTGCGTCTTCATTTAACTGTATTGAGTAGGTTAGGCTAATGATTTAGTACCAGGGCATTAGGTTAGTAGCAAGTAGAATTTTCAAGTAACCTTTATTCTATAGGGGTAGAGTAGACTGTCGTCACAAGACAACCCGTAGTTATACTTAGGCTAGACTACATTACTCCATTAAGTTAGTTACACTTAGCATCTCCGCCTATAAGTTAGGTATGCCACTGTAGTGGCTGTATCGCCGCTCTAAAGACTTCAAGGTTAGAGTGGAGGAGAACTGGGTAGTCGAGCACGATCAATCTATTTAAGCCAAGACCTTCACGCCCGAAACGGGAGTGAATGCCTTCTTAACAGGGGGAGCTGTGACGTTTATAGATCGTTCGTCTACCCAGATATCAATGAATTAATTTGATTTGGAAAACGGCAGCCATTTCTTCCAAATATCAGCTGATTTTTAGTAAATGCGGGAAACCCAAAAACCCGCCAGCTAGACGATAGGGATGTTCCCCCCAGTTGGGGGAAAAGAGTCTTTTGTCGTAAGTGCTTTAGGGTACCTATCTCAAAAGGGAAGGATGTAGGCAGATTGGTACTTCTTAGACCTATATCTTAGCTAACTCTTTCCTGTGACCCCCTCTGCTGGCGTGATGCTGCCTTTTCCAGGATTTGCCTTGATCGGTGGGGGTTAAGCTGACTTCCAACCCCCAAGCAAACCACCTGAATTCTGTCTCAGTCGGCTGCGAGACGTGATATCGGACAGATGTCCAACTACCTGCCTTCCTGTTAGGCCTATCCAGGGTGTGAGTGGCGCGCCGATGACCCAGGCCTCAGACAAAGGGGGGCCCATGCTTTTCTACAAAGAGCCACATTTTCTACAAAGGTCCACACTGAACACGACATCCAGGTACGCTCTGGTGGAACAGCATATTGCCAGTCTCTCCCTTATCACTATTATCATTTTGATCCTCATTCTCCCAATTCAATTTCCAAGCAACAAAAGGAATTCATCCTTTTGTTCCCTCTCACTGCCTCATGGCCGCATGCTTCCCCTTGTGTGATCGTCCCAGACCAATGGAGTCATTGCATACTTCAGTGAAACCTTAAAAGTTCCTTCTCCCCAGTATTAGAGAATTAATTAATCAAAGCAAGAAGTCATTTTTTCTTTTATCTTGTTTAATCTGGGATTCCATGAGTCATGTGCCGTCTCTCTGCCCGCAAGTGTGCATTACCCGAGTTTATGAAAATCAGCTTGAATGACTCCAGTTGGAGCCATCATTTACCTTTTCTCCAGGCCAGCACGGGCCTTTTTGTAAATAAATAGCTGTAAAGTAACGAGCTGAGTTTTCTGGCGACCTTTCCCTCTAAGAAATTATCAATAATAATTAGTTTTACGGTAAGTTCAATTAATTTCAACTTGTCTTCCTTCAATTACTTCCGTTTAAGTATATAGCCTCTCTCAAGGCCAGCTAAATACGTAAAAATATATATGTATAATATTGTGTGTACATACATAATACATACATACACATTTCTGACTCGCACAAGGACCTCCGTGGAGGAATTCCTAACGCCCTGGATTCTCATTTGAAAGACTGGGCTTCAGTCCCGATGTGAGTTAGACATTTATTTTTCATTGAAAAACATTCCCGTGTGTACATACATAATACATACATACACATTTCTCTCGCAAAGACTCGCACAAGACCTCTGTGGAGGAATTCCTAAACGCCCTGGATCTCATTTGAAAGCCCTGGGCTTCAGTCCCGAGATGTGAGTTAGACATTTATTTTTCATTGAAAAACATTCCCACGTGTTCATTTCAATCATATCTCACTGCGAAGGGTAGGTCGAAGGAAATGTTAGCCATTCATTGGCTGCTGGGTCAGGAAATGGATAAAATTCTCTGGCGCCTGCCCGGGAATAACCTTGGGGATATAGTACTTAGGTTTCAACTTTTTTTTTTTTTAATGAATTATATTGAGGAATTGGTAACCGGCTTTCTCTGTGTGTATGTGTGTGTGTGTGTGTTGTTGTTGGGTGTAGCTAAGGAGTCTGATTTTGCTGTTTCAATATTGAAATAGAGCGGATTATATTTAAGTTACTTTCGTGTTACTAACAAGTATGCGCTTCCGCAGTTATAGTGCGGTAAAAAATAGGATTTTAGCTATTGCCAAGTAGATTATAGGAGACAAATGAATATTTGCGTGAGTATTATTAAAATAATGATTATTGTCCATGAGATAAATACGTTTACATCGAAGTTTAAAGGATTTCTGTCCTTCCGTCGTTGGGAAATGAATAACATCTATTAGATTTTGGAAGGATCCTGTATTATCCTAGAGGATGTAAATAGAGAGTCTAGCAACCTAAGGGCATGAGTCAAGACGGTGAGAGGAAGGGGCGGCGTTATCATGAGCAGGATTCTGATCTAGAGCGCCCGTGGGATTGGGAATGTCGTCGGGCTGTTGCGGTCTTCCTGAATAAGATCTTGGTTAAGGGGAAGAGATGAGTCTTCATCCGTCATAGTTAAGAGGGGCAGTTGTTACCGCGATGTTGTCTTATGGTCCGTTACAACCAGAGGGCAATCGTTTGTCATTAATTTCTGAACACTGATACATTTCCTTTTTCTTTTTTCCCCTTTTTTCTTCATTTTAGAGTAAATTAAAATTTTAAAAAAGATCTGCAATACCCAAGTATCTGCATTTGAGAAAGATCATGTTTAGAGGGGGGGCGGGGGGCATCTTGGCGTTTTCCGGATTAGACATTTTTTATTTCTAGAAATCACACTTTTATTTCTTGATTAGTCAAAATTACACCGCTGTTCAGGTCAGTTCTTTTCTTTATATTAGAAATATAAAAGAAAAGGCTCCTTCTGATTCTGTTTTCATTCATGTTCTCTCGTCCAATGAGAACAATAAAGCTCTTGCATAATTATATCTGGAGGATATCAAGTCCCTGAGACCTAGAACTGAATACAGACCAGGAAGGGCTATTGGAATGGCTTTGTAGAGAAATCCCGAGGTAAACGAACGAGCGGGAGATTCGGCAGAATTTCGATGACCCTGTCCTCCACACATTTCGCCATGGAATCCATGATACTCAGAGACTATAGACGCAGGCTCTCAGATGAGAGGGATCGCAGAATTTCAGATTTTAGTATATGGAGGGAGTGACAATGAGTTTACGTCTCAATTTAGCATTAGTTATATAGCCACTGCTCGGCGTGAAGCTGGTGAATACTGGAAAGGATATGAAATTGGTGCTTGCAGAGATAGTGGCTAATTGTTATGGTACTCCAGAGAGAACTGGCTGACCACTGTCAAGTTGAACGGCCTGTTGTATAGTACTGTTATTGTATTCTGGTCTCTCTCTCTTCGGCGTGTTTCACTGCAGTTGCTTTTTTTTAATACTGTATTCATTTGTGTTTGGAAATTATATCCTCGTTCATTTACATTATTAATTATAATAATCAAGGAGACTTACAGGAGTCTCTGGAAGTGACAGCATAATCCATTAATAATTTATTTTGTTTGTATCATGCATATTTTTGTTTGTTTCTTATTCCCGCATTGCCTTAACCGTAGTGGGTTGCTTTCACTGTTGGAGGAAAGAAAGTCGATCAGTGAACCCAAAACCTCTTTTATGAAAATTGTCCATCACGCTGACGTCAGGTATCAAGAGAAGCTCATTATTTCATCGTGATGCTGGAGCTCTTCGTAAGACAATACTGACGCCCTTGTTGAAAGAGGCCTTCAGTCTTCTGGGAATCGGTAATTCCAGTGAAAATCTGGGCAATTAAGGCTTAATACCAACGAAAGCAAGGGTTACCAGTCTTTTGAAATTGCTGACGGACCTCATTTTGATATGAAGCGGACACAAATGATGATAATTTTTAACAAATGATTTTATGATAAATTCCCAGGAATTTTATCAGCAAAGGTGGTAGTGCAATTAACGTTAAATTTACGATTGAAGTGAAAAATCATAATGTTAAGGACATTCGTTTTATGAAATTAACTTAACGGCTATCTGAAGTCGTCCTAATTATAATGTGAGACCTCACACACACACGCCAGACTCTCTTCTCTCTCTCTCTCTCTCTCTCTCTCTCTCTCTCTCTCTCTCTCTCTCTCTCTGAGCTCTTGTCAGTCACGATTAGCTTCAGGCGTATTATCGGTTACAGAGATTTACCTTTAGATATATATATATATATATATATATATATATATATATATATATATATATATATATATATATATATATATATATATATATATATATATATAATATCATTAGATGGCTACAATGCGGAAAGAATCGTAGCACCCTGAAGTCGCAGTGCAAGCTGTATTTGTTAGGATAAAAATTTCCCCACTACGACGTCCGGAGAATTCAGTACTTTTATTTTTATGTAATTGCATAACACAGTTCGGTTTACCTGTTTATTTATCAGATACAACTATTAAGAGATTAATTTATCTCGAAAGATATTAATCAGCATTATCATTTGAGGGTGCTATTTTTCAGTACTTATGAAAGGTGAAAGGAGCTAGGTAGACTAATCCTGCAAAAGAGAGAGAGAGAGAGAGAGAGAGAGAGAGAGAGAGAGAGAGAGAGAGAGAGAGAGAGAGAGAGAGAAGAGCAATGGTGGCATTTTTGAAAAAAAAAAAATACTACATTTGACAAATTATAATAAATGAAAGAAAGGCATGGAAATAATTATTAGTTGCAGTTGCAACAGAAGCACTATACTATTATTAGGATGCTATGATGAGAATACCTCTCCTGAGAAACAGCGTAACACCGGAGGAAAACGGGTATAGCTACACGAAAGTGAGAGATTCGATTCTTTCAGCGAGCCAGTTATGAGGCCTTGAATCCGAAGACTAGAATAATGCGAGGCTTTTGCGTAATGAAGCTTCTTCCACAAAAGTCTATCAAATATTTTCTGCATTCTGAAATAAACTGAGGCAGGCATCTGTGCTATAAACTAGGCAGTTTTTTCTATATTCTTATAACTGGGTCAACCTTTGAGAAGAATCTGTCTGTGTTGACTGGTTGCTCTCTATTGTTGACTGGTTGCTCTCTATTGTTTGAAGACAAAACGTGCAATGATTATTTGACTTATTAACTTTTTTTATGCAGTAACCAGTAATATAATGGAGGCTGCTCAGTTCTACTTGACTCATCAAATTGACACTTGAGCATTGGTCAAAATCATGTTCCCCAGTTTCATTTTCAGCTTCACCATTTGTTTCAACATTGGGCATATTAAGAAAGTCAGCTAGAAACTCGCGGTCATCTACGTTAAAATTACTTGCACTTGAGCATTTCAGAAATTGTGTAGCCGATATCAATTTCAGAGACTATCGAAATTCTAAGGCAGTTGGCACTGGGTTTTTCAGTCTTATTGAGCTAAACAAGTTTTCTACACAATCTTGAGTGAATCTGGATATCAGTAAAAGTCTGTGACCTTTAGCCAAGTAATTGCTTCGGAGATAAAGAGTGGAAGTGTTAGACAATATCACTCCAGTTTGAACTGGCTTCCACTGTGCATCAACTCCAATACGTATTTCAAGAAACACACTTACAACTAGCTGGAGATGCAGTATAGCTTTCTTATAACAGGATTCATTGACGTTACTTAGTGCCATGATTGGATGTCTACTTGACATTAAATCGAACCACTTATTTATCAAACCAATGAACCAAGCAGATGTAAGTAAGTCTTTACTGTATCCTTCGCGTTCAACCAAGTAATGAAGTCCTGCTTTTATCGAATTGCTAAAGAAATTTAAAGCGCCTGATACTTTCATTTTCTCCAAATGTGATGGATTTACATAAGTTTCAGAGAGTTTTGGAGCAAGCTTCAGATCTCTACCTTCCTGAAAAGATATCAAACTTTTGACACGTTCAGGTGTCACCTCCTTTGATGGCAAATCAAACTCTTTTACTGTGTCGTCACTCAAATGAATGATATTGCCTTTCACTAGACATGACCACAAGTTCTTTATGATATCTGATACATCGTGGATGAAGTAAAGAAATGATTCTTTGCTAATAGGATGAGCCTCCTCAGACAGCTGGACGATCGGTCATATTGAAGCCCAGGTTTTATATACATTTCATCTAGAAACAAACAGCATTCTTTTTCTTTTACGTCCATAGCATCAACTTTTATCTTTAAGAATGTAAATATCTCATCTAATACTCCGGTTCCATACGAATAAATTCGAGTCTTCTCCTCAGTGATCAAAGGGATGGTAGGGGATGGTGTTGTTGCAATAATAAATTGTATCCTGTTGACCCACAAGCAGATCCAAGTTGAAGACCCTTCTTAAATGTCTCATTTGACCATTTCTTCCCTCGACTATTACCACCTTTAATACCACGAGCCAGAGTTGCAAGTTGATCCTCGTTAAAAACCTTTGCCATGTTACCTTCTAAAGCTGATATCTTTTTCAAGGGTTCATGTTTCTTCTTTTGTGCCGTTTTCACTTTCTTTCGGAGATTTTGTATCGTCCTCATTAATGCTGCTTCTCGTAACTCTCCAACAGGATTGGTAGAATCACTACTGTTAGCATCAGTATTATTGCCAGAATTGTCACAGGGATTTTGATTTTGTGAACAGCAGATACCTTAAGGCGTTTAAGGCCATCAGCTCTTCCCGATTCGTACTGATTATCCTCAAAATGATCCTAAAGATAAAATAAATTATTTTCAACTACAGGCCTGAATATCAGAACTAAAAATGTTATTTAATCATTTGCTATATTACTACCAGTGAAAATGCAAATGTTGCACATATGAAAACTAAAGTGGAAAAATCTTTACTGAACATAAATAAGAACTGTCAAGTGATTTCCAATTTTCTTGCTTCACTTTAATCTCCCATTGCTGTCGTCTCTCTGAGTTTCTAGGGAATCTGTGCATCCTTTTACCCTGTCCATACTGTACGGAACAGCCTAGTGCTACACAGCAAACCAAAGGAGTGACGTATGCAATTTACCAAAAATTAATAAAATGCTTCTCCGTGTGTGACGTGCGTGTGGCGTGATGGTTCTCACTGTGTCAGGGCAGAGTTGTATCAGGGCAGTCGGACAGAGGCAAGATGACGCCCATTGGTCAGTGACCTTGAATAAGTGGTTCCGACCATGGCCAAACTCTCTCTATATACGCTCTGCTCAAAACAATCATCTTAACTAAATTCAGGAGAAGGTCAAAATAAACTTTGTTAAAAATAATTTTAGTTTCAAAGGAAGATGGCCAGTGCAGTGTACATACAAATGAAGGATGATGTTGGTTCCATTTTATATCTCTTTAATAAGACGACTGGTAAAGCTGTCAGCAGTTCTCAAACATTTGATCGCTGTGGAAGACTATGTTCATACTGAAGCAATATTTTTGAAATTCAATATTGAGCAGAATGTCTTATTTGCAAATAAGGTTTCGCGGATAAGTATCTTGCTACCGGACAGAAGTAATGTTTGGACTGCATCGTAAGTGAACGATTTATCGTTGGTGAAGGAAAGAAAAGCCAATGCTTGAAAGAAAAAGCAGAATTGCAGGTTAAATGGGAAATAGAGCAGTAGCATTGTCGGTGACAGGAAACACAATTATATATGATCATTATGCATGCAGTATCATGCGATATTCTTTAAAAACGTTTTTACGAACACTTTCAATTCACGAAGATACTACGAGTTAAAATAGTAGGTCCTTAATCATTTTCTCCTCTCTGGACTCTCAAATGAAGACCTTGAGAGAGTGACTCTTCCTTTCTGTGTAGAATTTGGCTTTAAATATCTGTAACTAATGACAAGAACAAGTTTCTGGAGAGCACAATTATACAGAGATAACTTCCAACGTAAAAGTCACATATGCAGTCCTTTCCACGCTCCTAGAGCTCCTGCCCTAAGATACGCAGGTGTAAAAATTTCATAGTTCAGGGTAAGTATAGCTAGGAAAAATACAAATTATTTAAAATTTGTGATTTGTTTCGATGCCGTACTTATCCTGAACTACCTTCTTAGGAGACTTAATCCTTAGGAGGCGGGAGTATCTGGGAAAGGATAAGTCCCTACCAGGAAGAGGTCATCCTCCTTCAGGCAGGAAGGAGGAGGAGACCCGCTCTGCCGGATTAGGATGGAGGTGGGGATCCCCTCGCCGTACAGAGGCAATCCCAACTGGTGGGTAACAGAGGGAATAAACTCTGAGTGTAAAGCAATGGTCGGTAAAAACGAATATTCTTCTCATAGACTCACCTGAAGATTGAGGAATTATGGTGATTACGTCAAAGGCCCAGTGGGGAAGGGGGCGTGGGCGGGGTTAGGAGCAGGGTAGGATATGGAGGATGGACACACCTCATACACACACTCACATACATATGACGCATACCCCCCCCCCAGGCTAGGCTTGACCCTCTGCTGGCCCGCCGCCACCGACCCTATCTCAAAGGCATCAAGGACCTCCTCGTACAATCTTTGAGATAATGGGTCGTAAAGCTGGACTGTCTCTTCCAAACCCCTGCCCGTAGGATCTGGCCAACAGCCAGATTCTTGGACAAAGACAAGGAGGTGCCTATACCCTGATGTCATGGGGCTTCATGCCTTGCCGGGGGACCAGGCTTGCTCCTTGTGGGGCCATCCGATGGTCTCCCTTAACCAGAAGGAGATGTTATTTTATGCGGACCGTCTCTTCTCACGCCACCCAGTAGAGACAAAAAGGTTAGATTACGGGGCAGAGTCCTTCGTTCTGCTGAGATATATCCTCCCTGCCCTGACTGGGCAAGAGGAGCAGGTCCTTGGGATCCTTGGACTTTGGAAGAGCTGGAATGGAGAACTCCATGAACCACTCATCTACCACCGACGGGTTCTGGGTCTTGGCTACGAAGGACGGCAAGAATTTGAAAGTCAGTTCTCTCCAACCCCTTGAGTGGGACACATGGTAGAAGAGGCCTTGAAACTCCCCCACCCTCTTGGAGGATGCTAAATCCAAGAGGAAGACCGTCTTGAGTGTGAGCTCTCGGTCTGTGATATCCTTGAGCGGCTTGAAGGGGGGCTTTTTCAGAGCGGCCAGGACCCTGGCCACATCCCAGCGACAAGTACTGCAGGGACTGTTTTGGGCCATGTCTGTTTGAATCCCCTAATAAGTAGGGAGATGTCCTTTGAATTCCCTGACTCCTTTGATAGCCACAATGGAGAGCCCCTTGTCATCCCTAAGATCGACTAAGAATTCCACAATGTGGGGAATCTTGGTTAGTAGGAGGTCCAAGTTCTGTCCCTTGCACCAGGTCCCAAAGAGCTTCCACTTTGCTTAGTAAGCTGCTGCTGAGGATTTCCTAAGGCATTCCAACATGTGGGAGGCCACCTTGCGCAAGAACCCCCTCTTGTTCCAGAGGAGCTCGATAGCTTCCACCTGTGAAGGCAGAGGGCGTCCAGGCCCTCGTGAAATCTCTTGAATAGGGCTGCCTTAGAAGGTCCAGCTTTTGGGGGAAGATTTTCCTAGGGTTCTTGAATGGACATCTCCATGAGATCCGGGAACCAGTCCCTCTCGGGTCACCTGGTGGCTACAAGGGTCATGACCGGGGCTTTGTATCTTGGAGACGATTGAGGACCTACCTGAGGACAGCGAAAGGGGGAAAGGTGTAGAGGTTTCGTCCATCCCAGGGGTGCTGGAACGCGTCTTCCCACACCGCAGAACACCGGGAGCTTGCGGTTTAGGCTCGTTGTGTACAAATCCATGGAGGGGGAGCCCCACCTCCTGATCAACTCGCCCGCTACTGCCAGGTGTAGGGACCATTCCGCCCCAGGGACCTGGCCTTGTCTGCTGAGTCTGTCGGCAATCACATTCCTTTTCCCTGGAATGAACCTCGCTGACAGGGAGATCCCAGTGTTCTCTGCCCACTCCAGAATGGTCTACGCCAGATCACATGGGTCTAGATCTCAGACCCCCCTGCTTTTTTATGTAAGCAACTATAGTGGCGTTGTCACACATGACTGCTACTCTCTTGTTTCTCAGGATGTTTTCAAAGACTTGGAGTGCTTTGAGATGGCCAGGAGCTCCAGGTTGTTGATATGGAGTTTGCGCTCCCGTTCCAACCACTCCCCTCCCCCCTTCATTTCTTCCTGTAGGTGGGCTCCCCAGCCCTCCCTCGATGCGTCTGTGAAAAGGAGCATCTCCGGAGGGACCACCGCCAGCAGAACTCCCCGCCAGAGGTCCGTGTCATCTAACCACCAGCAAAGGGCCTCCACCATCGACTGAGAGGGCTCTATCATCTCCCATGGGTTCTTCCTGTCCAAGACCCATTTGTCCTTCAAGTTCCACTGGACGGACCTCATCTTCAGCCTTCCCTGGGGTACTAGCTTCTCCAGGGAGACAAGGTGGCCTATCAGCCCCTGCCATTCTCGAGCTGGTCGGTGTGTGTCTGTCAGGAAGGGGGTCGATACGTCCTTTAAGTTGGAAATCTGTTCCTCTGACGGGAACGCCCTGCCTCTTACTGTATCTAGGTCCATTCCCAAGTACACCATCCTGTTGGGGGGGTCCAGGTGTGACTTCTCCCAGTTCAGGGCGATACCCAGACGAGAGCAGATGTTCAGGAGTTCGTCACCCTGCTCCCATAAGCGATCCTTTGAGGAGGAAAGGAGTAGCCAATCGTCCAGGTACATCAGGAGGCACATGCCCCTATTGTAGCCCCACGCAGACACAAGGGAGAATATTCTTGTGAAAACTTGCAGTGCCGTGGACAGGCCAAAACAAAGAGTCCTGAACTGGTACGTCGCTCCCTCCCACCGTCCCTGAGGACCTGGACGGTCCAGGGATTGGCCCCAAGATCCTCCCAGTCCCACCAATGATTGGAGAGGCACCCCCCCACCCGAGGCATCAGCTCAGGTAGGAGGCCTCACCTCCTACTTCCTCCTGGGGAAGTAGCCGCCCTTCCCTCTGCAGCAGGGCGCGGATCTTGCTCTAAAAGCAGAGGAGGGGGCTTTAGGAGTCCTGGAGGAGAGCCGAGTTTATGATGGCCCCAGCCTCCTGCAGAAGGTTCTGACATACCCGCGTGGGTCCCTCCCCCCAGTCTGGGTCCTTGTCTCTGCTTCTGTGCATCCAAGCTACATCTTGGCACTGGTTGGCCTTCCTTCAACATTCGATGGTTTCCTCCACCAGACAACCCGGAAAAAGGGGTTCACCCAGCACTGGAGTGTTCTGGAGAGCCTCCGCCTCCCTGTCCGGGAAGCCCCTCGGGAGACGAACGAGAGCTGCGTCTCTTTGTCTCAGGACCCAGTTCATCCATTGGGTCAGAAGCTGGGTGGTTAGGAAGCCCAGGGACTTGCCCCCTGACAATACCAACCCCTTGAAGGTGGCCAACTCGTTCATGTTCTGCAGGTCGTGATCTGTTGTGAAGCTGGTGACTGCACCCATTCAGTTATGGGCCACATCCCAGACAAAGGGGGAGCCCCGCCGGAGGGGCGCTGGAGCGGAGCGCTCCGCTCCTCCTATGTGACGGGTGGGAGCGAGGTCCTGAACAGGAAGGAGCCTGGTCGACAGGAACAGAGGCTGCTGGAGCCACTGGAGCTGACACAGGATCCACCGGAGCCGCAGTAGGACACCCCTGGGAGCGGGGGAGGCCCCCCACTCAGGGGAACCTCAAGGGGGTGGTGCGCTTGGGAGCCAACCTCGGGGACCAGGAGGTCTGCAAGCGATAACATCTACAGTGCGAGTCGTCCCGGCAATGGCCACTCCTACTCCGACCCCTGCGGTCCCGGATACAATGGTGAGATCTGGACCTACAATCCAGGGAGGAGGAGTAAGAACAACCTTGACTCCTACTGTAGTGTCTCCTCGAAGATATGTAAGAGGAACCACCTGACGACGATCTCCCTTCCGATGCTCTCCTCTTGTGTCTTCTGTGGTGGCTCCTGTCCCGGGAGGAGCGGGCGGGGTGATCCGAGCGAGAGCTAACGGGGAGGATCTACCCCCGGGGGTCCCTCTGCTAGCAAGAGCCTCCGTCCTGGTGGGGGGGGAGGAGGGGCCCCAAAACGGGAATGCCTCCTCCCTTGGGGGGACCTATCCGGCATACAGGGAGTGCCTGACCAGGGGCTGGGGGGACACCCAAAGAATCCATTGGCTCTCGTCGTCTACCTGGAAGATCCCCCACCTCTGGGGAGGTGGCTGGGGGCACAGAGGAGAGGAGAGTCCCACAGGGATGCCGGCGGGACAAAGCGGCGCACCCCACTCCGGAGCGGCACGCTCCGCATCTGGTGGAGAGCTCTTGAAGGCACATAGCGCCGTAACCAACACGTCTATATGATGGCAAAGAGCCTTCTGGGCCACGGCTTGTGCTCCTACTCCGCAGAGTCTCCAAGGAAGCCTTATTGGTTGGAGAACGAGGTTTCTTCTTGCGCTTGTTAGAGGCCAAATCCCATTGAAGATCTGACCACGTGGTGCACTCACCGCATGTTGCTTCCCGCGAACATGGGGCAACCTCAACACTTGTTACACAAAGTGTGGAGATCGATCTTAAAAGGAGAAAGGAAGGACCCACAGGCCCTGCCTTCTGGACCTGGGCAACGCCGTTGCGACATAACTTCCGTAAGCACCGAAAGACCACACACATGCAGCACACACACCACACACGGAAAGACAAAGGGAAACGGGCCGGTAAATGGACAACGAGCGGGAGCGTGTTTATGCTACAGTGACAAGGAAAGGACTGCAGGTCAGAGGAGGGAATAACCAGTTTTTTCTGGCCAGTACCAGATTGACATCCAGGATCCTCCTAAGAAAGTAGTTCAGTTTTAGTATAGCTAGGAAAAATACAAATTACTTAAAATTAGTGATATTTCAAGCACTTGAGTATCCAAAGACTTCACAGCGGAGGCAAGAAGAAACAAAGATAAAATGGACTTAAACTAAATGCATTGTACACCCACCATGCATACTATATCCGTCTAAAATATTGAAGAGATAAAGTTAGAATGCTGCAAAATTCGAAAAATCGGTTATGCCTTACACAAACGCATATATATAAGGGCTGTTGCCTTGTATAATAAGGTGCCCTGTGAGGTTATGTTAGACTTGCGATAATCTTACGCTAAGTCGGTTGGTTATGCCCTTCCATACTCACTGGAGTGTCTTGGGGTTTGATGATAACTTACGAAGTCAATATCTTCTTGTGTTATGACGACGGACATATGTTAAACTCATGATGATTGTTATACCTTCATTCGATCTCTTTCTGATGTGAGGTTCTAGTAGAAAACACCGAGTACAAAAAATACTTCTATTCTCGGAGATTACATGATGAAAATCAGAGGAAATTTGTACAGGTCTGCCAATGATGATGGCTAATTCAAATCTGACTACCATCTCGTTTACAAATCATAAAGGAAGCAGACAGTAGCTCGAACATACGAACATACACACACATGACATAGATTATAAATCACGTAGGCCGTTTGAATTATAGGTCGCGGTAGTTGTCTCAAGCAGGAAGCTTGGACTAATGTTTTCAAAACAAATGAAGGACCACAGGTGACGGCACGTCATCTTAGCCTACTTTATTGTATACGTCATCTTAGCATACTTTTTATCGTCTCTGGTCTGATCACATTCCTGCAAGCAATCTGGTTGACCTCTTGGGTCACTGGTTTTAATTAATCATAGTTTTAGTTTTTTATATATATGGAATCACATTCCCTATTTTTATTATGTTACACTTACATTTATGTCATCTGCAAAGAAAGTTGTACATACGGAACAAAATCTTCCCAAATTATGTAATAATAATTTTAAAAACGCTTGGTACTGACACTAGATACCTGTGATGTGCACCAAGCAAGACAAGAGAGGAAGAAAAAGATGGAGGTTAACTTGGAAGAGAGAAATGTTGATGCCTCTTGAAGTGTGAAGATTCAAGATTGGGAAAACTGGAGTAGGGAAAGATTAAAAAAATAAATAAGATAAACAACCTAACCAGTTTCACTCTTACTCAAATTAACCAAACTCGGTTTCCAGAAACATCAAAGTGCCTAAAACTCAATAAGGATTTATTGTCTATATTATACCATTTCATAGAAAGGATTTTAAGTCCGCCTTTCGCTTCACCTTCGGTGCCCTCTTCCCTTTCACTTTTTCCTTCAAACTGGTAACCTAAAACGCCCGCCATCCTTCAACTTCACCTCCTGCGAAATTGCATCAACTCCCTGTCAGTTATCCGATTCTGCTCGGAGGGGAATACATCGATGAAACGTTTCCTGTGATATTTTGGGAGTTTCTCGAGGACCTCCGACGATGTTCTTGTTCTCTCTGCCGAAGAAACTCATTCTCCTCGGTATTAGTCGAGCGTCGAATGCAGATGGCTCACTAATGACCCCTGGCACAGCTTTCAGATTCCGTTAATAGTTTCAGTAATCATTTTAAGCCTTTGACCTGAATGTTATATTGGTTGAGCGACTTTGTCTTTTAATGATGTGCCAGTGGTTGGTTCATATCTATATAGATTCTTTTTCTTCTTCATCAAAAGATATTAATGTTAATAAATGAGTTACTAGATCATTTGAAAAAGTAAACTGACTTGATTATATGTCTCTCTATCTGAATGTCTGTTATATATATATATATATATATATATATATATATATATATATATATATATATATATATATATATATATATATATATATATATATATATATATATATAAATATATATATATATATACATAAATATACATACATATATATAATTCTAAACTAAAGCGAAGACGAAATACAAAATACTCCAACTAAGTTAGATAAACATATAGAGTATATTTTTATTCCCTGGATATCAGAGACTTATTTGATAAATCTGCAAGACTTTTTTTCTCATCCCTTGATTTGCCAAAATCTTTGACGTTTATTAAAAACTTTTTTAATGAAAGCCAAGCTACACTCACATAACAAATGACAAAACTTTCCAACTCTCTCTCTCTCTCTCTCTCTCTCTCTCTCTCAACAGTGATAATTCAGCTTGCAGATCGGAAAACCCTTAAAATATTAAGTGATATGAGAAATATTCTTAGCTACTTCAAATACCAGTCAAAATGTATCTAAGAAAATAAAAAAAATAGATCTTGAATCTGTTAAGTGATTTCCAGACAATATTAGTATAAATTAAGTATTCAGCTTTCAATTCTAAATGAATATAAAAGTGCGGTGATCAAGCTAATCAACAAATGATACCAGTATATAAGATGAATATCGAATAATAGCTTTGACTTACCTTGAAATAAATTCCTCTTGCGTATTTCTCAAGTTTAAAACCGCTTTCAACACATGTTCGTTTTGCAAATATAGCATTCCATTTGATGGATCTCTTTCCTGTGTGCATTAAATAAATGTTCTGGTTTCTCTTGGGCATGGGATAGATAAAGATATTATGTTTGCCTTTCCATTTTCGTTTGCACTTATTTATTAGATAAAGATTATAAATAGTTAACCTATACCTCATGCAATAACTGTTTTCAAATGCTTTTCAGTTCTCGCTGGACGCGTCGGTTACATGTTTGACAACTGATCTCAGGGTCTAGGTTCGATTCCCTGCTCTGCCAACATGGAATCAGAGGAATTTACTTCTGGTGATAGAAATTCATTTCTCGGTGTGGTTCGGATCCCACAATAAGCTGTAGGTCCCGTTGCTAAGTAACCAATTGGTTCCTAGCCACGTAGAAATATCTACTAATCCTTCGGGCCAGCTCCTAGGAGAGCTGTTAATCAGATTAGCTCAGTGGTCTGGTAATAGTAAGATATACTTTCCGTCATGCATAAGAGAACATAATTATCCTAGCTATAAACAGGCTGTATTGTTTACTTTTCTTAACACAAGCAGCAAGGAGCAGCCTTCTCCGGTAAAGATACGTAAGTAGCATGGATATAAAACATATCTGATTTCAGACCACTTTCGTAGATCCACATCAGAATCAAATTAGAACAGAGACCATCTCTTCAATTAATTTTGTAATAAATTCCCTCCTAATTACGCGCAGAGAGACAGGTAGACAAAACCGAAATCATTACCTTAATGGAAGAAGCGATTGAAAACAAAATGCAACTTCGCAATAGAATTCCAGTTCATGGCAGCGGATTAAGAAAGATGATCGAAGCAATTCGTCTCCCTCTTCGCGAACGAAATTGCATATTTATTTTCGCGGAAAGTGGAGGGTTGAATGCGCCCATTCATTATTCTGATAGAATACTCATGTTAATTACCTCGAATAACACGCGACTCATACCCCAACCAATATGCGAGCTTGTGTTGTTACGCAGCGAAATTGGTTTTGCAGATCCCAATCGTAAATTTGCATCGTGAATTGAACGAATGTTCAGCCTGCTTGGGGGTTCGATTACTGATGACGACGTCCAACCGCAGACACAATCTGATTTGGGAAGGGGGGGGGGGGGGGGGGGGAGTGGCTAATCATTTATGCCAATAATGCCACATGGAAGTATGTGTACGTCCAAAGAGAGAGAGAGAGAGAGAGAGAGATTGTTCCTGAGGAAGTGTGGCAGATCAGGATGAAACACAATGATATCGTTTACATAAATTATTATTTTGCTCTGCTGGACCGCGTTGAGGTTCAATTCATTTTCTTCGCCCAGTTGTAGTGGAACTGCAGTCATGATTTCCTGCATCACCACATTCTCGGTTTCATAACTCGCTTCATTGCTTTGCTTAAGCAGTGTTTGGATAAACGGTGCAAACAAATTAGGTAAGGTACAGTGAGTTACACTAAAGAAGAATTCTTTAGATTCATGAAATCTATGTTTCCCTGTCTCCTGTCGTATCCGTCTTACTTACTGAAGTAAATGTACATAGAAATGTTTTCGTGATATCATCAAAGCCTTTTGTAAGCTGCACTTATACCGAACATGTTACACCTTTTGAACCTCTTATTCCGTTTTCCTTTTGAGCGCTGAATGACCTCATAGATCTATTCTATCTCTACCGAACATGTCAAAAGGACTGAACAAATAAAGACAAGAAACATCAGAACTATTGCAAACACAGATGGTCTCTCCAAACAGAATAAGCAATGCTGTAGCAACCTGATTCCAGAATCATAATTAAGAGCAGGAATCTTAATGCTACCGGAGTTATACACCTCAAGGAATAAAAGAACAAAGAGAATAAAAGGAAGCTGATTTCGGCCAACAAAGAATAAATAAGTACGGGAGGGAACGCAATGCAGACAAAAAGTTAATGAGCAAGTTCGTCTTATTTAAAAAAAAAAAAAAACGCACACACGCACAGTACTCATAAACAGCCATATCTGAGAGGAATGAAGTCTTGAGTCGACGGAATGAGTAATTAGGAGAGCCCTTGATTAAAGAAAATGTAAGAAAGGCCTTTTCTGAATGAGGGAAGAGTGGAAGTGGTTAATCTAAATTTGAAAAGGGAGGGACAGGATTAAAGCAATTCAGAGTCTGAAGAGGAGGAAGGTTCTAGGTGTTGATGGACTTTAAAGTAAAAATTAAACGAAATAAAAAGAGTACGCTACCTATGGTGTCCAGAGAGTGGAAATGACATTCTTTAAATTCCAGGCCTGAATGGATGAAGAGTAGGTCGCATATAAAAGCATTAACCGCCTAATCAGATGGAATCTGGTCAGGTATTTTTTTTAATTAGAACTGAATTAAACTTATTATTAATAGTGAAAGGGAATGCTTTAAAGTTTTACAATGGATGAGAACAGTATGATTGGAGGAAAAGGCTTTGATAACATAAAGAAGAATTTGAGAGAGAGAGAGAGAGAGAGAGAATTAAAATATGAAATTCATTGCATGTCAAGGATTTATATACATACACACAATATATATATATATTATTATATATATATATATATATATATATATATATATATATTATATATATATATATAATATATATATATATAATAATTGTATATACATATCTCTAATAAAAGGAGCCCCATAAAAACAAAAAACCAAAATAGAGAAAAAATAGTACTATATTTCAGAGACTGCTGTCTCCCTCTTCAGGTAGATGAATGAGAAAAGTTTACAGAAAAGGAAAGGTGGTATTTATACCAAGAGGTCCATCCAAAAACAAGCCATTTTAAGTCACCCCCGCTGATAATCTTCCTCTAATCTTCTTAAGGGTTGGTTGAATGAAGACGTTGTCGATCGTGTCCGAATCCATCCTCCATTTGAGATGTTCATTACCTGCCTCTCTTTTATTAAGGGCCGATTCCATCATTTGACTCTTGTACCGGCAGTTGCTGCTATTAAATTACACGTGACAAATTCCAGTTTATTCTATGGTTATGTTCATAATATGGTTGAAAAATAGCCGAGTTCTGTTGTCCATACCTAACTGACCGTTTGTGTTGTATTAATCTCTGGGGAAGGGATTTACCTGTAAATCCGATGTAAGATTGGTCAACAGTCCGTGGCATGGGATTTCGTATACCCCAGAGTCCTTTGGAGATGTCTTTTGTTGGACGTTAATCAGGGATTTGGCTAAGTGTGTTTGGGTAAGTAAATACAAAAGGGTTCGATTTTCCGAGGGGGTTGGTTAGGGGGTTATTCTCTTAATCGTGTCCAGTGGGGAATTATTATTTTATTGTGGGTGTATCTCTGGTCTTGTCTTTAGGGGGTCGGTAGAAAATTACGTTAGCTTTGTGAATTGCTTTCTCAATTATATGGTCAGGATATTTTAAAGACGAAAGTTGCTTGCGAATTAGTTCAAATTCTTTTTCCAGGAATTCTGAGGAACAAATTCGTAAGGCTCTTAAGAACAAGTTACTAGCTACACCTATTTTGATAGAAATGTCATGATAGCTAAAGTAGTGAATGTATGAAAGTGAGAACGTTGGTTTTCTGTATATGGTAAATGTATTCTGTCGTATCTCTGATTATTAAAAACATCAAGAAAAGGAATTTTGTTGTCTGTTTCCCATTCAACTTTAAATTTGATGCTGGGCACTAATGTGTTTAATTTCGAGAGGAATTCATTGAAATTGCCCCACCTATTATCCCAAAATGTTAGGATATCATCCACGTATCTCATCCACAGCATGTTTTTGGGTTTTATTGCATTTATTACTGTAGTTTCAAAGTATTCCATGTACAGATTGGCTTAGAACAGACTTAAAAGGACTACCCATACTACACCCGAAATTTTTGCTTGTAGAATGATTCCCCGAATGAAAATACGTTATTAGATGCACATAATTCAACTAGCTTTATTATTTTGTCAAGCGCCAATGGGAAATGATCTGAATAGGGGGATAATTTTACCCTTAAAAACTGAAGAACGTCCTGTACTGGTACTTTAGTGAAGAGATATGTTTAAAAGAAGTGTTACTAAATGCTTTAACTGACTTACATAAGAAATATCCTGTTCCCCGCAGATTCATGATAGCCATCCACTCGCTAAAAAAGTTAGATGTTATAATAAGTTTTATGTTGTGAAGTGGTATATGTGCTTCTCTGAATTTGTGACAAAAATCTCCGAATGTTTAATGTGCTGGGAGAAAAAGTGCCTAAAAAAGGGGAAAGGAGGCCAGCTAACCATTTAGAAATTTTGTAATTAAAAGCACCGGCACATGAAACGATGGGTCTGAATGGAAGATTGTCTTTGTGTTTTTGAGTTTTGGGAAGGCCATAAAAATAGGGTAATTTAGGATAATTACTTTAAATTTCTCTAATAGTTCAATACTCTTTTTGTCTTTGCAATTAATCTACTTCCGAAAAAATTCTGTGGGAACGTTTTGGAGGGGATTTTTCGTCAGTTTTTCGTATGTGTTTGTGTCGCTAAGGAGCTGGTTGATTTTGTCAAGGTAGAAGTCTTTGTCCATTATTACGATTTTGCCGTCTTTGTCGGAATCTACTTATTATAACATCTAACTTTTTTAGCGAGTGGAGGCTATCATGAATCTGCGGGGAACAGGATATTTCTTATGTAAGTCAGTTAAAGCATTTAGTAACACTTCTTTTAAAAATATCTCTTCACTAAAGTACCAGTACAGGACGTTCTTCAGTTTTTAAGGGATTAAAATATCCCCTATTCAGATCATTTCCCATTGGCGCTTGACAAAATAATAAAGCTAGTTGAATTATGTGCATCTAATAACGTATTTTCATTCGGGGAATCATTCTACAAGCAAAAACATTCGGGTGTAGTATGGGTAGTCCTTTAAGTCCTGTTCTAGCCAATCTGTACATGGAATACTTTGAAACTACAGTAATAAATGCAATAAAACCCAAAAACATGCTGTGGATGAGATACGTGGATGATATCCTAACATTTTATGGGATAATAGGTGGGGGGACAATTTCAATGAATTCCTCTCGAAATTAAACACATTAGTGCCCAGCATCAAATTTAAAGTTGAATGGAAACAGACAACAAAATTACCTTTCTTGATGTTTTAATAATCAGAGATACGACAGAATACAAATTTACCATATACAGAAAACCAACGTTCTCCACTTTATCATTCACTACTTTAGCTATCATGACATTTCTATCAAAATAGGTGTAGCTAGTAACTTGTTCTTAAGAGCCTTACGAATTTGCTTCCCCAGAATTCCTGGAAAAAAGAATTTGAAACTAATTCGCAAGCAACTTTCGTCTTTAAAATATCCTGACCATATAATTGAGAAAGCAATTCACAAAGCTAACGTAATTTCTACCGACCCCCTAAAGACAAGACCAGAGATACACCAACAATAAAATAATAATTCCCCACCTGGACACGATTAAGAGAATAACCAACCCCTCGGAAAATCGAACCCTTTTGTATTTACTTACCCAAACACCTTAGCCAAATCCCTGATTAACGTCCACCAAAAGACATCTCCAAAGGACTCTGGGGTATACGAAATCCATGCCAGGACTGTGACCAATCTTACATCGGATTTACAGGTAAATCCCTTCCCCAGAGATTAATACAACACAAACGGTCAGTTAGGTATGGACAACAGAACTCGCTATTTTCAACCATATAAATGAACATAACCATAGAATAAACTGGAATTGTCACGTGTAATTATAGCAGCAACTGCCGGTACAAGAGTCAAATGATGGAATCGGCTTAATAAAAAGAGAGGCAGGTAATGAACATCTCAAAAGGAGGATGGATTTCTGGACACGATCGACAACGTCTTCATTCAACCAACCCTAAGAAGATTAGAGGAAGATTATCAGCGGGGGTGACTTAAAATGGCTTGTTTGTGGATGGACTCTTGGTATAAATACCACCTTTCTGTAAAACTTTTCTCATTCATCTACCTGAAGAGGGAGACAGCAGTCTCTGAAATATAGTACTTTTTCTATATTTTGGTGTTTTTTATGGGCTCCTTTTATTAGATGGAACTCTGTGTTACAGAACATTTTTTTTACCAGTCATAATATTTAGGATATATATATATCATATATATATATATATATATAATATATATATATATATATATATATATATATATATATATATGTATATATTTATATATTATATACTATATGTAAATATATGAGTCTTAATCACATCGTGATTCATATGTACGCATTAAGCAACAAGTGTCCCCTTAATATCTAATTCGCTCTACCTCGGAATTCATATGCCAACCGATGAGGAATTTTTTAGTTTATAAGAAATTCGTTGGCTCATGAGCGACGAATTTCTTATCAACAAAATATGAAAATGAAAATATATTCATTCCGAGGCAGAGCAAATTAGATATTAAAGGACCATTGTTGTTTAATTTAATGCTTATATATATATATATATACATATACTATATATATATTATATATATATATATATATATATATAATATATATATATTATATATATATATATATATATCGAGCTACAATGTCCTTATTTAATATTTAATTCGCTCTACTTCGGAATTAATAATATTTTCATATATGCTTAAACGAACGGGGAATTTTTTCGATATTCATTTGACTTGCCTGGACCAGGGCGCGAAACCCATGGATCCTTTCAAATCCAGGAACGTCAGTGAAGCTTTTTACCTACTACACACCGCGAGAGGCTTCACTGACGTTCCTGGATTTGAAAAGGATCCATGGGTTCGCGCCCTGGTCCAGGCAAGTCTATTATCGAGAAAAAATTCCCCCCCCACCCCTTCGGTTAGCATATATGAAAATATGTAATTCCGAGGTAGGACCGAATTAGATATTAAAGGACATTGTAGTCCGATATATGTATATGAATCACGGAAATGTGATATGACTTACTTATATATATATATATATCTAACTAAAAGGAGCCCATAAAAACACCAAAATGTAGAGAGAAAAGTACTATATTTCAGAGGACTGCTGTCTCTCCTCTTCAGGTATATGAATGAGAAAAGTTTACAGAAAAGGTGGTATTTATACCAAGAGATTCGTCCACAAGTAAGCCAATTTAGGTACACCCCCGCTGATAATCTTCCTTTAATCTTCTTAAGCGTTGGTTGAATGAACACTGCGTCGACGAACGTCTGATGTCCAATTCCCTTTTGAGATGTTCATTACCGTTCTCTTTTATTAAGGCCGATTTCCATCAATTGACTCTTGTACCGGCAGTTGCTGCTATAAATTACACGTGACATAATTCCAGTTTATTCTATGGTTATGTTCATTTATATGATTGAAAATAGGCCGAGTTCTGTTGGTCCATACCTAACTGACGTTTGTGTTGTATTAATCTCTGGGGAAGTGATTTACCTGTAAATCCGATGTAAGATTGGCGGTCACAGTCCTGGCATGGGATCTCATTATACCCCCGAGTCTCTTTTGGGCGATGTCTTTTGTTGGACGTTAATCAGGATTTGGCTAAGGTATTTGGGTAGGTAAATGCAAAAGGGTTTGGAGTTTTCCCAAGGGTGTGAGTTACTCTCTTAATCGTCTCCAGGTGGGGAATTTATTTTATTGTTGGGTGTGTCTCTGGTCTTGTCTTTAGGGGTCGGTAGAAAAATTACGTTTGCTTTTTGAATTGCTTTTCCCAATTATATGGTCATGGATACTTTAAAGATGAGAGTTGCTTGCGAATTAGTTCAAATTCTTTTTTTCCAGGAAATCTGTGGGGAACAAATTCGTAGGCTCTTAAGAATAGGTTGCTAGCTAGACTTATCTTTGATAGTATTGTCATGATAGCTAAAGTAGTGAATATATGAAAGTGAGAACTTTGGTTTTAGTATATGGTAAATTTGTATTCTGTCGTGTCTCTGATTATTCCTTAAAACATCAAGAAAGGAATTTTGTTGTCTGTTTCCCATTCAACTTTAAATTTGATGCTGGGCACTAATGCGTTTTAATTTTGAGAGGAATTCATAAAATTACCCCACTTATTACCCAAAATCCCAAAAGTTAGTATGTCATCCACGTATCTCATCCACAGCATGTTTTTTGTTTTCGGGTTTTATTGCATTTATTACTGTAGTTTCAAAGTATTACCATGTAACAGATTGGCTAAAAATAGGACTTAAAGGACTACCCATACTACACCCAACCCGAATTTTTTTTGCTGTAGAATGATTCCCTCCCGAATGAAAATACGTTATTAGATGCACATAACTTCAACTAACTTTATTATTTTGTCAAGTGCCAAAGGGCAAATGATCTGAATAGGGGGATCATTTTTCCATTAAAACTGAAGAACGTCCTGTACATGGTACTTTGTGACTAGGGAGTTCTACGTCAAGGCTTAAAGTTTTGTTTTTGTTGTGAAGTGTATATGTGCTTATTCTCCTTGAATTTGTGACAAAGTCTTCCGAATGTTTGATGTGACTGGGAGAAAAAAGTGCCTAAAAAAAAAAGGAGAAAGGAGGCCAGCTAACCATTAGAAATTGTAATTGAAAGCTCCAGGCGCATGCAAACGATGGGTCTGAATGGAAGATTGTCTTTGTGAGTTTGGGTGGGGAAGACCATAAAAGTAGGGTAAATTTAGGATTTAATTACTTTAAATTTCTGTAATAGTTCAATACTCTTTTTGTCTTGGCCAATTAATCTTACTTTCCGAAAAAATTCTGTGGGAACGTTCTGGAGGGGATGGGGGGGTTTTTCGTCGCCTGTTCGTAAGTATTTGTGTCGCTAAGGAGCTGGTTGATTTTGTCGAGGTAGAAGTTCTTTGTCCATTATTACAATTTTGCCGTCTTTGTCGGATCTACTTATTATAACATCTAACTTTTTTAGCGACGTGGATGGGCTATCATGAATCTTGCGGGGAACAGGATAGTTTCTTATGAAGGTCAGTTTTAAAGCAGTTAGTAACACTCCTTTTAAACATATCTCTTCACGGCTGTAGTTTTTGTCAGATATGAATTTATCAAAAAGCCACTATGAAGGCTAGTTTTTTTGTTTTTGCGGCCTCTGGCATTAGGGCAAACGGATAAGCCTAAATTTAACTAAATGTTGATTTACAGTAATAAGGGGGGGTGTTGGATAAGTTTAAAAACTTTGTCTGTTGTTCAAGATTATTCCATGCACTATTATCTATTAGGTTATTTAACTTGCGTAAAGTCTGTTGGAATGAGTCACGCTATTATAGGCAGCAATGTCGGAACAGAATGAAATCAGATACCTGTATACGTGGTCCGTAGTGAGGAGGCGAAAATATTGATTGAGTTCCATATATCACTCTGCGTAGCACGAAGATGTCGTTTCTCGTATTGGTGATTCTTTCTTCCAGGAAAATCTTGTGTGATAGAGGGAAGGGTTTGATTGCAGAGTCCATCTCCCGAATCCGTAAATTTTGGAAGTACTTGTCTTTGAGGCATTCTTCCAAAAAGTTTATGGTTTTTTTTTTTTCAGCCGGTGTAGTCTGTTCAGTTCTTTTTCAAACTGCTGGGGGAAAACTGGCTTGACTTCTGGAAGTGAGTGAAGAATCGTGGAAAGGCGGTTGAAGTTCCATAATGGGCTGGACAATGACTGGTAAAGGTGTTCTGTAACAACAGAAAATTCCATCTAATAAAAGGATCCCAAAAAAAAAGAAGCCCATAAAAACACCAAAATGTAGAGAGAAAAGTACTATTTCAGAGACTGCTGTCTCTCTTCTTCAGGATATT
Organism: Macrobrachium nipponense; assembly: GCF_015104395.2. Lineage (NCBI taxonomy): Eukaryota > Metazoa > Arthropoda > Malacostraca > Decapoda > Palaemonidae > Macrobrachium > Macrobrachium nipponense. The sequence continues at coordinate 4,099,448 of NC_061090.1, read as the reverse complement.
GAATGAGAAAAGTTTACAGAAAAAGGTAAAAGGGGTATTTATACCAAGAGATTCGTCCCACAAAATGAATAAGCAATTTAGGTTCACCCCGCTGATAATCTTCCTTTAATCTTTCTTAAGCGTTGGTTGAATGAACACTGCGTCGACGATGTCTGATGTCCAATTCCCTTTTGTTTTGAGATGTTCATTACCTGCTTCTCTTTTTATTAAGGCCGATTCCATCATTTGACTCTTGTACCGGCAGTTGCTGCTATAAATTACGTGACAATATTCCAGTTTATTCTATGGTTTATGTTCATTTATTATGATGAAAATAGCCGAGTTCTGTTGTCCATAACCTAACTGACCGTTTGTGTTGTATTAATCTCTGGGGAAGTGATTTACCTGTAAATCCGATGTAAGATTGGTCACAGTCCATGGCATGGGATCATCATACCCCACCCCCCCGAGTCTTTGGGCGATGTCTTTGTTGGAAACGTTAATCAGGGATTGCTAAGGTATTTTGGGTAGGTAAATGCAAAAAGGGTTGGATTTCCCAAGGGTGTGAGTTACTCTCTTAACGTCTCCAGGTAGGGAATTCCCCACCTGGAGACGATTAAGAGGAACAGTTTCACAGACTGGAAACAGCGGCTGATGCTTTGCAAGCAAATCGCTGATTTACCGGAGCATTACCCAGTATCTCCTCAAACAAATGACCTCGTTTGTGCCGCCGTCAGAAGGAGACTAAACGGGGTCGCTTGTCAGCGCAGACGCCAACGGAGGCCGTTTATGGGATCTTTCAATTTCCCGCGTCAGCGTTTCAACTCCCGATTTGCCCTCCTTTTCTCTCGACCGATTCCAGTTATTATATCGCGCAAGGAGAAATTAATGCAAAATACAGACCTTCAAGTCAGAACAGAAGAAAAGCCAATGTGTTTTAGAATTAAGAAAATGGTCTATATCTTGCTGGATGTAAAGAAAGCTTTATACGAAAACCAGTTGGAAAAATACGACTTGGGTTGGACTTGTGAACCGTTACGGTCAGATGAGTCATTTCATCCTAATGTAACTCTTCTTTATCCTTCCCGGTGCTTTTAGTTAAAGAAATAAGATTAATCGCGCGATCCAGTTAGGATGCTCCCAAGCGACTTGAAAAGCCAAATTAGAAACCGTTTTCCTGAATGTTAACTGGCTGGAAGAAGGGTCGTCGAGAAGGGAAATGAATTCATAGTGTCGTATATTCATTTCATTCTTAAACTGAATTAGATGTGGAGTAAATGATATCAGACAATTAACCAAATATTTATTGAGCACGTACGCTTGCACACACTCATACACACGCGCGCACATATATAATAAATAAATAAATAAATAAATATATATACATACATATATATATATATATATATATATATATATATATATATATATATATATATATATATATACATATTATATATATATATATATATATATAT
>NC_061090.1:4085491-4092991 GCF_015104395.2 Macrobrachium nipponense | reverse complement strand
ATGTTTAGCAATAAAACTTGCAGTGAGTTTTTTGACAACTATTTTTCATCAGAGCCATATCTAAAGCTTTGCATTTTTTCATGCATTATTTTTTGCCTGTTTACATTTTTGTTACTTTCTTCCGTTGAATTGCATTTTATCTTCTTGCTGAGTAAACTATTGATGCTTTTGCTATTGCATCCAATAAGTACTCAATTCTACCATGTTTTTGATTTGAAGCAAAATTTCATTGAATCGCAAATTGTGTAAAAAAAATACTTATATCATTTTTCCAATGAAAAATTCAGTGTAGATTTTTTGCTGATTTTCATGAGGGACAGTCATGCAGTTTAGCTTAGAAATAGGACATTGTTATAATATTGTCATTATTTCAAAGCAAGCCCATATTATCAGCCAAGGTTTTTTGCATTCGAAGCGTAACCCATTCGTCCTTTAAAGTTGCATTATAAGACAACGTCCCATTCTTATGTACACAAACAGAAAAAACGAAAATGTGCTTGTGAATGTGAGGTTTGTGTGTCAGAATTAGTAACAGAGTAAGAATACTAGATATATTTCTTTATTTTTAAGTGAGCTTCTTCCCTAGTGCCCCATTTTCTTAAAGGGAATTAATGGATAACTCGGGTAATCAGGATTCAATAAATAAGAGATTTGTATCTTCAAAGAGGACGGTTTTGTATGAAGAGAGGCAGGGGTGACATAAAAGGACGGGAAATAATGATTCGGAAAGCACTTATTTAAGGAGCGGTAAAATGTTGCTATCAGATAAAAGACAAAAAAGCGAGAAAAGGAAACGGCAGAAAAGCCACAGCAGCAAGTCAGGCGCCACTCCATAAGGAAGAGGGTAGTTAGGTCTGGATGCTTTGTTTTATTAAATGGCGGGGGAAAACTATTTGATACTATGGTCCTGATTGGCTGTTCATAAGCCAATCACAGTGCTGGAAACTCAGTCTCTCAAGAGAGTTCACATAGGCAGGATGTATGTTCCACCTCTCCTGAAAGACGTATCCCTCAGGAGAGATGGAACATATATCCTGCCTACGTGAACTCTCGAGAGAGACTGAGAGTTTCCTCGGGAGAGATGGAACATATATCCTGCCTACCAGAACTCTCGAGAGAGACTGAGAGTTTCCTCGGGAGAGATGGAACATATATCCTGCCTACCAGAACTCTCGAGAGAGACTGAGAGTTTCCAGCCCTGTGATTGGCTTATCAACAGCCAATCAGGAGCGTCGTAAGGGATGGGCCTAGACATCAAATGAACGGCTGATGTGAATCTGCTATAGTCAATGACAAGTTGGATCATAGAAAAATAAAGAAGCAGTTAAAATCAAAAGGTTAATTAATTCATCTTGCTCACTATCGTCATGATTATCCATCCGCCTTTGTTCACAAAGGCTTTTAACAGTCAAAAATTAATCTTGTTCTTTCAATTATGCCCGATGAAGACTGAGTCATTAATGTTGCCTGAATGAAATTATCATAATAAAGCTATGATTTTAGTCGACCACTTTTAACTAAGCAACTTCTCGCTTGGTCATCGGTACATACAGATTTTTACGTACATGTAACACAAGCTATAATTATTTCGGTTTTAATTTATCTTACAAAGTCGTAGCGTTCACCTGCATCATGAATTAATCATTAGTTTTTGGTATGTTAGCATTTATATTTTTCAATTTAGAGTGGATCAGTATTCCTAGCAATGGATTTTAAAAACATTTTATTCATGATGAGACATTTAACTGTGGCTGGGGGAAAGTGACGTCTGAAAGCAAAGGACAGACAATGTAGTTTCAGTTTTCGTTCCTGGAATTTTCCTACAAGTCAATTTTCCTACAATTTTTTTCCATCGGATTGGCATTCCACTTCCACCTCTCTTAGTTCATTCTTCCTACACTCACACTTCGGCATTCCTTACTTTTTGATAAACAGCTAGTCTCTATCTTTCAGTCTCTTCAGGTACTTCCATTCATTATTTCCGCTTTCACTCCCAACCATTTCGTCCAATCCTTTTACTTTCTCTATGCACCTCTCTTATCCAGCCAAGGTTTCAAAGGGCATTGATCTCTTGAATTCATATTTTCGTCACCTTATTCAAAAAATCCGCGAAGCCTGGTTAGCGTGAAATTTAATTATTTTCTTATGTTGCCCTCTGAGCATCTTGCCAGATGTTTCTTCTTCACAAAGGAAGCCTTCCTCATCGCCGGTTTCAAAGACATTTGAGCTCATGCCGTCAGTTCTCGCATCCATCTCTTCACCCTTAGGGATGAGATTTGTGTTTTCTACGAGAGAGATATTTCCTTGAAACGAAATCTCTGTGGAAGACAAGATTTTCCTGTCTTCCGCTGATATTGAGTATTATACACGATATACACACGTGTGTGTGTATAAATATACATATTACAAATAATATATGTACATATATACATTTATGTGCGTGTAAATAACCTATTGGTAGCATATTTTTTTTTACCAAATATGGACTGAAATGGAATATAAAATTAGGCCAAAGGCCAAGAGCTGGGACTTGAGTGGTATGAGGTCATTCAGCGCTGGAAGAGAAATTGAGAGTGGAAAGTTCTTCAGGTGTAACAAGAGGAGTTAATAGGAGAGGGTGGAAAGGTAGATGGAGGAAAGAGAATATGAACGGAGGTATAAGTAAAAAAATTGAATGGTTTTTTCCCGTAGGGGAAAATAGCGTCGGTGCACATCACGAGGTGCACTGTAGGCATTATTTAATGTTCTTTACTGCAACTCCTTTTATTCCTTTTACTATACCACCATTTATATTCTCTCTTCCTTCTGGCTTTCCACCCTCTCTAACAATTGTTCCAAAGTGCAACTGCGAGGTTTTCATCCTGCTACACCTTTCAAACCTCAATTTCCCTTCCAGCGTTGAATGACCTCATAGGTCCCACTCCGAAAGGGGGTTTCAGTTGGGGGTCATGGGGATGATGCGAAGAACCTTAAGTAATGCCTGCGGTGCCTCGCATGAGGCGCACTGGCGGCACTCCCCACCTACGGGGTTTTTCTAGATGTATGAAATTGTAATAACCAACATGGCCGCCTGACATCTCGATTTCTTCACACCTTTTGGAGACGCAGGTCACTACAAAGCCTAAGATCGAAATGAAGAACCAAATTAGAAAATTCTAGGTTCGGGTTCGAATCCTGCTCGGGTGTCCGAATTTCTTTCGTTTGTCCTTTACGCTTGACAATGACAAGCGCATCCAAAAAGGTGTGATGAAATCGAAAAGTCAAGAGGGTATTGTGGTTTTTAAAATATATATAAATATATGTACTTTTTATATATATATATATATATATATAGATATATAATATATATATATATAGATATATATATACTCGTGTAGGTAGTATGTTTATGCGTGTGCATGTGTGTATAGCTAAGCAACACTACATCACACACTTACATGTAATGCACCTACTTTATGAATAGATGTCGGTATAAAATTTCCAGTTATTCTTAGTATAGCATAAAATTTGGCCTAAACCAACCGTGATTTCTCCAAACCCCGACAAATGTGGGTGGAAAAAAGAATGCTATTAACGGTCATCATCAATCAGCAACCTGTGGGGGCTCAATATAGCCACTCTCTCTCTCTCTCTCTCTCTCTCTCTGTAGATTCTCAGGTCACAATAAAGTCGATACACACACACACACACACACTCATATGGATGCGTGCGCATTTATATAAATTGAAGCGAAATTTTCAATATTTCAGGAACATCCATAATTAGGATCATTTTTAAAAAGCTTATAAAGCGTAAGTTTTATTTCCACTAGATTGAAGATGGCCACCATTGTAGCAATGAGGCCTGCGCGTTTTGAGCGAAACACTGCGTTGTAGGGAATGCTTTTATTTATTTATTTTTTCTTTCTATTTTAAGTGGTGAACTAATCTGATTACCCGTCTGGAATATTTGAAATTCCCGATATTCCAAGATCGTCATTTTGCAGCTGGCTGCATTTCCCTCGAGGAAGGGCTAATCAACTCCTATTTACATACTGGAGGCAGTTCGAAATAATGTGTAGTACCTCGACCATTCCGAATGCCTTTTGGAATCCGGAATGGAAAAAGAGTTGATTAATCATTCAGTCAATGCACGCACGTAACGTTCCCGACCACAAGGGAAAACGGTAGGGTAATCTTTTATATTGAGAATTTTTCTTTTTTCTTTTTGGCAACTGGCTGCCGAAGGCTTCATCTGTCAGTTGTAATTTTAAGGTAAATGCTATTTTGAGTATCTTGTAACTTGCGTAAATGCCTTTGATGCCATAATGATTATTATTATTAGTAGCAGTATTCATTCGAAATTAACGATTTAGAAAGCCATTTGCATCAGTGTTGTTGAAAGGGGAACTTCTTAGGGAAATGAAACGTAAGAATAAGGTTGTAACTTTTAAAAAATACGGCTTTAAACCGCTTTTGATAGATATGTCTATGACTATAGTAAGGTTTTGACAATTTTTTATTTTTATTTTTGATAAAATCATTAGAAAAATGGTCAGTGTGATCCTAGAAATAGGAGTCTAGCCATCATAAACAAGAACTGAAAAGGAAATACTTGAAATTGAAAACTGTTAGAGAAAGTATCCTTCAGGACAGAGTGATTGAAATACTTTCGACTTTGCTTATCTAATAACGACAAAGAACATATTGACGAATGAAGTACATTCACGTCACGTTTCGTGTGAATGGGCTATTATTACAAGGCTTGGTGCATATCTTCACTTGGTCTTTATTCTGTAATTATGTAATATGTCCCTATGGTAAACATTGTATTTTCTTGAATGAAAGAACATGTTGACGGGCAAATTAAAGTCTCGTGACATGTCTTATACTCTGAATGTTATAAGCGCTTTGTGCAGTGGTGAAAATGTTCACGTTCTTTATCTCTGTAGTAGAGGAATACTTCCTTCTTTATGGTCAATACAGTGGTCTCCTTCGGATGGACTAACAAGTCTTTGAGACATCCTAATCCTTGTAACTCCTGTAACTCCCCAACAGAGCATTGAAATCCCAAAGCTGAGAAATACTGCTGTTGATCACCATAGGATTTGTCAAAGTTGAACCCCTCAGCATAAGCAAAGATTTTCCCTCATTTTGATAAAGCAAACTAAATTTTAATTATCCTTTCCGTGGAAATATGGAAATAAGTTAGCATTGTTTTCACAGAAAACAATTCTAGCTTGAAGCCAAGGAAGCTCCGGAGAGTTACACGAAGATATCGGCCTTATGTCGCAGAGAAATTGGATGCAACGAGGAAGCCTTAAAGGATATAAATGGAGGATATAATCACGCCAGCTCCTGAGCCGCGTTGTGGTCGGAGAGGCGTTATCTGGAGCGCTTAGGGGCTCGGGAATGTCAGGCTGAGGCATTGCCTAATTCTTCAGGGGGAATGTAGGAACGGAGATCCGTCACTGTTGATGGCGGTAGGATTTGATTGCATTGTTACCAAGAAATCGGAGTTTCCCCAACGGCTGCAGCTACGTAGTACATTGACCGTTATTTAAAAAGATAACTATTTACCACCAAATTGAGATTCTCTAAATCTGAATCCATTGAAATAATAGATTGATTTCCATGATAGGTATACCATTTCATATAGAACTATTCCCTGTTAACTCTTACACTGATAGCTACAGCTACATACATTGGCTGTTGTCTGATAGGCGAACTATTAATCACCAATTAGAGTTTCTCTAAATCTTAATTCATTAAATAATAATATCGATTTCCATGATCCGTACACCGTTGCCTATAGAGCTATTCCCAGTTAACTCTTATACGGAGTACTCTTTAAAAAATAAGATTCTATTAACCATTAGTTACTCTGTCTTTTGGTTTTGATTTGTAAAAGTAATAGATGTACCCCCATGATGGTGTATCATTTTCCGTCGAATTATATCCAGTTAATTCGTCCTTTGACCGTTGTACACAAGAAAATCGTAAAAATATCAAATTACAATTTTCGATATATATATATATATATATATATATATATATATTATACTATATATATATATATATATATAGATATAAACAAGTTAATTAAAATAATGGATTTATTCCCAAAATACGAATATCATTTTCTATCTGATTATGTCCAGTTAAATCTTACACCAGCTGATGTTTGAAAAAGAGAATTTGATTAATCATCATATAAAATTTCTATTAATTTGATACCAGTAAAATAGCAGCTTCACTCCCATAAAGGTTTAGCTTTTCTATCGAATTGTATCCGGCTCATTCTTACATTGACACTAATTAATAAAGTGAACTGCATTTATCACAGATGACCATTTCTATTAAGTGTAACGAATTAAACAATAATAGATACTCTCCCACATAGATATATCTTTTTGTCTGTCAAACTCTGTCCAGGCAACTTACATTGAAAATCTGAAGTCTTGAATTTTTTTTTTATTTTTAGCATCGCTGACTAGATATTTTATCGCAGTTATAACTCACTTTGTTTCGAAAAGTTAGTTTATCAGTTTTTTTCCTTTTTTTCTTTACTAGGTTTTACGTTTTTGGAAATCCTGCCCTAATCCACTTTCTTCGTCCTCGGCTCAACTTACTTTTTATATTGTTTTGCAGAACTCAGTGGGTTTCTGTACCCAACCTTCTCTCTCTCTCTCTCTCTCTCTCTCTCTCTCTCTCTCTCTCTCTCTCTTTACGTTGGCCGGCTGGCATGGACTTAGATAGATTTCTCAGTTCTCTTATCAGTCATGTTGAAGGATGGCTTGAAACACTTGGACGTAGAAAACTAAGTATATTCTCTTGAATATTTACAAGCTGCAGTACATCGTGAGATAGAAGCTTTCTGAAGAGACTTAAACTACGGAGAGGAAAGTCAGAGAGCAATTGATACATTGCTCTCAATGTTTTCTCTCAGGAAAGAAACGGTATTGGAGAGACGAACGCACATCCTTGACTTGTAGGTCATGCTGATCTTTTAATTTACTTGATTCTCATGAGAGCTGGTTCTGACATACCGATCCATGGGAGGGATGTTCGTTCGTTTGTCTGTGGTTATGATTAGTTAGTGTTGCGCACATTCTGAACGGACTAAATATTTTTGGCATTTTTTAAATAATGGAATGGATTACATTTTCATTTTTATGCAATTTTCATTACATACATATCACAGTCACAAGTTTCATTCAGGATGGAACGGATAATTACAGTATTTCTCAACTGACTTGTGATCTTAGATTTATAGAATCTGGTCATGTAATGAAAGTTAGAACTGTAGATAAAGCACTCGACCTTAATGCCTTCAAGTACTGAGGTAATTTATCAGTATCTGGTAACTGGTTTTCATTTAAACATCATAGTACAACGAAGAAACCCGATGATAGCAAGAAAAGACTGCTGTATTCAAAGTTACTTGTTCCTGTTGTATTTAATGGCACTTGAAAAAGACTTACCAACCTATTTAAAAAACCACATCTTGAAAAAGTTTCAT
>NC_061090.1:4067991-4075491 GCF_015104395.2 Macrobrachium nipponense | reverse complement strand
GATAGCACAATTTTTAATGGGACAGGCCCGAGGGATAGAGTGCAAAGAGACACAGAATTGTCTCCTCCCCGTCTGTGCGCGAAGGTTGAGTATAACAAAAGATCGATCGATCAAAAGCAACGACAGTTGCGCTGTTTCAACAACTGCAATAAACAGGGCATCCAAAAGAAATTGTGTAGGGTTAATATTGTGGAATGTGTAAGAGTACTGATCATTATTGGCAGTGTTGTCCGTCTCAGATACGGAGAGATGCGAGGCCTACCCCTTAAGGTTCTGGTAATTATAATGTGAGAACTTCCCAGGCAGGCCAAACCAGAGGGCAAAGGAATCGGCGAAATTTTTGGAAGCCCGATCAACAAAAAGGGTACAGGTGATTGGTAAATGCCATTGTGGTCTCGTTGGGGACGCCCCAGAGCCCAGGCCTATAGTCTATGGAACAGTAGGGGATGTGGATATCCCCGATAATTTATTTTAGACTCGGGGGCATCAGTAAATTTAATGGACTATAATTGTATCAATCCATGTTTTCCAATTACCCTTTGCAACCCTCAACGGAGACGGTGTGTGATGTGCAAGCCCATAGATTAAATACCCTGGGTTGTGTTCAAATACAGTTTACTCTCGGTGACAGAGTGTTAACAGAACTATTTTTGGTAATGAAAGGAATTGCGTTGGCAACAGACTTTTGCTGGGTCATCCTGCTTGTAGAAGACACAAGATTTCGATCCATGTGGGTGTTAATGGGATAACAGTCGGGACTACCAGGTATTTTTCTGCCCTATGAGGACGTGAATAGAATGGAGGACATGGAGGTTATTAAAAGAGGAGGTGTGCTCGGTGATATTAATGGCGGTGATACGAGTGTTATGGAGAAAGGTATTGTTAAAAACCCACGTTGCTGATATGGGAAATGGTCCGGGAGTTCTCTCAGAGTTCACATGATAAGAATGGTGGTGATGATACTTTGGATGGTGATGTTGATATTAATATTATATTGATGTTATTTCTGATACTAACAATGCTGGGGGTGATACTGAGGGTGGTAATGTGTAGGGCAGGGCTGGAAAGGTGAGGTACTAACCACAAATATAGAGGTATTTTATCCGAAGATATTATGTTACTACAGGGTTCGAAGACTATGGTAAAAGTTAAATTGAAGGAAATGAGAAAACCCACAGATGTGTGTGTTATTGAAAATAGTGAAAAGCTTAGAGGGGTTGTTAGCATGGCATCGGTGAATTAGTGTATCCAAGGATGGGTTTACAGGGTTAGAGTTGCTAAACTGTAATGGATACAGTTAGGAGATTACCAGAAGAATACATATATATTGGATTTCCAAGATTGGAGTTGTGATAGTGGTTCAGTAGCTATCGTAGAGGGGAAACCTGAGTTTTCGGAGGCAGAAATGCAATCAACGTAAACAAATATTTAAAGAACATTAGCTCTGGGCTGGAGGTGCTACATCAAGAGGATGCTACATCAAGAGGAAAACTGTTCTCCCCCTACAGTTGTCCCCTTGGTGTAACACCTCTGGCCAAAGAATTGACCATTTTCCCAAAATGCTTCTGAAGAAGCTTGGTAACTAGCTCTTGGGCAACCAGTTTCTGGGCTGGAAGTGCTACATCAAGAGGAGGAAAAACTGTTCCTCCGCTACTGTTGTCCCCTTGGTGTAACACCTCTGGCCAAAGAGTTGACAATTTGCCCGAAAATTCTTCTGGAGAAGCAAGGTAACTAGCTCTTGGGCAACCAGCTCTGAGCTGGAAGTGCTACATCAGAGGGAAACTAACTGTTCCCCAACAGTTGTCCCTTGGTGTAACACCTCTGCCCAAAGAGTTGACATTTGCCCAAAAATTCTTCTGGAGAAGCAAGGTAACTAGCTCTTGGGCAACCAGCTGAGCTGGAAGTGCTACATCCCCCAGAGGGAAAAAACTGTTCCTCCAACAACACCTCTGGCCAAAGAGTTGAACATTTTGCCCAAAAATGCTTCTGGAGAAGCTGGTAAACTAGCTCTTGGGCAATCAGCTTTTGGCTGGAAAGTGCTACACCAAGAGGAAAACTGTTTCCCCAGCAGTTGTCTTGGTGTAACATTTCTGGGCAAAGAGTTGACCATTTTCCCAAAAATGCTTCTAGAGAAGTGTGGTAACTAGCTCTTGGGCAACCAGCTCTGGGGCGGTGGAAGTGCTACATCAAGAGGAAAACTGTTCCCCAACCCCCCAACAGTTGTACCACCCCTTGGTTGTAACACCTCTGGCCAAAGAGTTGACCATTGCCCAAAAGTTCTTGGCTTGGAGAAGCATGGTAACTTGCTCTCGGGCAGCCAGCTCTGGGCTAGAAGTGCTTAAACCAAGGGGACAACTGTTGGGGGGACGGGTTTTTTGGGACAGTTTTTCCTCTTGACGTAGCACTTCCAGCCCAGAGCTGGTTGCCCAAGAGCTAGTTACCATGCTTCTCCAAAAGTATTTCTGGCAAATTAAAAAATCAACTCTCTTTTGGCCAGAGGTGTATCATCAATTGGTCATCTGTTCCCCCAAACAGTTGTCCCCTTGGGCCAAATGGTCAACTTTTTGGTCAGAGGTGTTACACCAAGGGGACAACTGTTGGGGGAACAGTTTTCCTCTTGATGTAGCACTTCCAGCCCATAGCTGGTTGCCCAAGAGCTAGTTACCATTGCTTCTCCAGAAGCATTTTTTGGGGAAACATGGTAGCTAACTCTTGGGCAACCAGCTCTGGGCTGGAAGTGCTGCATCAAGAGGTCAACTGTTTCCCCCAACAGTTGTCCCTTGTTATAACACCTCTGGCCAAAGAGTTGACCATTTGCCCAAAAATGCTTCTGGAGAAGCAAGGTAATTAGCTCTTGGGCAACCAGCTCTGGGCTGGAAGTGCTACATCAAGAGGAAAACTGTTCCCCCCAACAGTTGTCCCCATGGTGTAAACACCTCTGGCCAAAGAGTTGACCATTTGCCCAAAAATGCTTCTGGAGAAGCAAGGTAATTTGCTCTTGGGCAACCAGTCTGGGCTGGAAGTGCTACATCAAGAGGAAAAAACTGTTCCCCCCAAACAGTTGTCCCCATGGTGTAAACCTCTGGCCAAAGGAGTTGACCACCATTTGCCCCAAAAAATGCTTCTGGAGAAGCAAGGTAATTAGCTCTTGGGCAACCAGCTCTGGGCTGGAAGTGCTACATCAGAGGAAAACTGTTCCCCCCACAGTTTGTCCCCATGGTGTAACCACCTCGGCCAAAGAGTTGACAAATTTGCCCAAAAATGCTTTCTGGAGAGCAAGGTTTTAATTAGCTCTTGGGCAACAGCTCTGGGCTGGAAGTGCTACATCAAGAGGTCACTGTTCCCCCTACAGTTGTCCCCTTGGTGTAACACCTCTGACCAAAAAGTTGACCATTGCCCAAGGGGACAACTGTTTTGGGGGAACAGAATGACCCATTCATGATACACCTCTGCCAAAGAGTTGATCATTTGCCCAGAAATGGATATGGAGAAGCATGGTAACTTGCTCTCGGGCAGCCAGCTCTGGGCTAGAAGTGTTTAAACCAAGAGGACAACTGTTGGAGGGAACAGTTTTCCTCTTGATGTAGCACTTCCAGCCCAGAGCTGGTTGCCCCTAAGAGCTAGTTACCATGCTCTCCAGAAGCATTGGGCAAAATGGTCAACCTCTTGGCCAGAGGTGTTACACAAAGGGGACAACTGTTGGGGGGAACAGTTTTTTCCTCTTGAGTAGCACTTCCAGCCCATAGCTGGTTGCCCAAGAGCTAGTCCATGCTTCTCAGAAGGGCATTTTTGGGCCATGGTCCCAACTCTTTGCCAGACTGGTTACACCAAGGGGAACTGTAGGGGGGAACGTTGACCTCTGATGTTACATTCCAGCCCAGCTGGTTGCCCAAGAGCTAATTACCTTGCTTCTCCAGAGCATTTTTGGGGCCCAAAGGTCAACTCTTTGGTCAGAGGTGTTACCACCAAGGGGACAAACTCTGGGGGAACAGTTGACCTCTTGATGTAGCACTTCCAGCCCAGAGCTGGTTGCCCAAGAGCTAATTACTTGCTTCTCCAGAAGCATTTTTGGGCAAATTGTCAACTCTTTGGCCAGAGGTGTTACACCATGGGGACAACTGTTGGGGGGAACAGTTTTCCTCTTGATGTAGCACTTCCAGCCCAGAGCTGGTTGCCCAAGAGTTAGCTACCCTGCTTCTTCAGAAGCATTTTTGTGCATTTGTCAACCATCCATTCTTAGTACCTGCCGATATTTTTTGGGAGAGCTATGACCATCATATTTCCATATCTCGCTCTACATTTTCCTCGGAGTTGTATTCTCCATTTCCCTTGTTTTCCTCTTAAGGAATAGAGACGGAGGTAATGCTGATCTGATTCGTGGATCCTTGAGCCAATCACTGCATTCCCCTCATGAAAGCCTCTCACGGTGGGGACTTTGGCACGGACCTGCTCAGCCATCTTTTCTTTCCGTCACTTAATTGCTAATTCTTTCGTAGCTTGGGGAATTATTCATTTTCTTTAGGAAGCAGTCCCTTCTCTTTTCTCATCTCCTGTCCTTCATGTTCTCTTTCCTTTGGAGACTTAGTGCAACGCTCCCCAGTTACCTTGTATTTTTGCTCCCTTCGAGGACCTGTTTCCAAAGTAGTTGCTGTCCTTTTTTTAATGTTCTTATTTCGCTCAGCAATCTTCTATATTTTGCTGTGCCTCTGTATTCCTTTTCATTATTGGCTCCTTCTTCTTGACCCTTCTTGGCTGTACTGTCAGAGTCCCTCTCCTTCTCCTCCTCCTCCACCCGGGGTGAGATTCCGGGTGCCTCTTCATTGGGACTGGCAGTTTGGACCTTCCCTCAGGGCCAGTATTCTGTCCAATTCTACACGAGATAAGGCCAGAGAGCTCTCCAGTTGCTCCTTTTCCTCCTCCAGTCTTGCTATTTCTTCTTTCAGGGCAACCATTTCTGCTTTCATGTCTAAACCTTGTCTCTCCTGATTCTGCATCCTCATCAACGAGGTCTCTAAGTGGTGTTCTAAATTTGCTACAGTGTTTTCCAGAAGCACCACTTTTCTGTTTTCTTCCATTTTTTCTTTCTCAAGGAAATCGATCTTCCTCTCCTTTTCATCGTTTCCATTCTGGAGACGATTCATTTCTTCCTCAAGGAGAACAATCTTTATCTCTTTTTCCTTGTTTCCATTCTCGAGATGTTTTACTTCTTCCCTGAGAACGCTTTGCTGTTCTTCCAATTCTCTCTTCAATTTCTTAATGTCCTTCTTAGCTTCTCTAAGGTAGACATTTTTGTCCTTCATCGCCTTCAACAAACGAGAACACTTGCTCTCGAGAGCCTCAATCTCTTTCTTTTGTCCATCTTCCAGATCTTGGACATTCTTGTCTTGGAGGCGATCCAGTTCCTTCTCAAGGAGATCGATTTTCCTTTCCTTTTCATCGTTTCCTATTTGGAGACGATTCATTTCTTCCTTGAGATCGTCAATCTTCCTCTCCTTTTCATCGCTTCCTATTTGGAGATGATTCATTTCTTCCTTAAAGTTGTCAATTTTCCTCTCCTTTTCATCGTTTCCATTCTGGAGACGATTCATTTCTTCCTCAAGAAGGACTATCTTTATCTCTTTTTCCTTGTTTCCAATCTCGAGATCTTTTACTTCTTCCCTGAGAACGCTTTGCTGTTCTTCCATTTCTCTCTTCAATCTCTTAATGTCCTTCTTAGCTTCTCTAAGGTAGACATTTTTGTCCTTCATCGCCTTCAACAAACGAGAACACTTGCTCTCGAGAGCCTCAATCTCTTTCTTTTGTCCATCTTCCAGATCTTGGACATTCTTGTCTTGGAGGCGATCCAGTTCCTTCTCAAGGAGATCGATTTTCCTTTCCTTTTCATCGTTTCCTATTTGGAGACGATTCATTTCTTCCTTGAGATCGTCAATCTTCCTCTCCTTTTCATCGCTTCCTATTTGGAGATGATTCATTTCTTCCTTAAAGTTGTCAATTTTCCTCTCCTTTTCATCGTTTCCATTCTGGAGACGATTCATTTCTTCCTCAAGAAGGACTATCTTTATCTCTTTTTCCTTGTTTCCAATCTCGAGATCTTTTACTTCTTCCCTGAGAACGCTTTGCTGTTCTTCCATTTCTCTCTTCAATTTCTTAATGTCCTTCTTAGCTTCTCTAAGGTAGACATTTTTGTCCTTCATCGCCTTCACAACGAGAACACTTGCTCTCGAGAGCCTCAATCTCTTTCTTTTGTCCATCTTCCAGATCTTGGACATTCTTGTCTTGGAGGCGATCCAGTTCCTTCTCAAGGAGATCGATTTTCCTTTCCTTTTCATCTTTTCCTATTGGAGACGATTCATTTTCTTCCTTGAGATCGTCAATCTTCCTCTCCTTTTCATCGCTTCCTATTTGGAGATGATTCATTTCTTCCTTAAAGTTGTCAATTTTCCTCTCCTTTTCATCGTTTCCATTCTGGAGACGATTCATTTCTTCCTCAAGAAGGACTATCTTTATCTCTTTTTCCTTGTTTCCAATCTCGAGATCTTTTTTACTTCTTCCCTGAGAACGCTTTGCTGTCTTCCATTCTCTCTTCAATCTCTTAATGTCCTTCTTAGCTTCTCTAAGGTAGACATTTTGTCCTTTCATCGCCTTCAACAACGAGAACACTTGCTCTCGAGAGCCTCAATCTCTTTCTTTTGTCCCTCTTTCAGATATTGGACATTCTTGTCTTGGAGGCGATCCAGTTCCTTCTCAAGGAGATCGATTTTCCTTTCCTTTTCATCGTTTCCTATTTGGAGACGATTCATTTCTTCCTTGAGGTCGTCAATCTTCCTCTCCTTTTCATCGTTTCCATTCTGGAGACGATTCATTTCTTCCTCAAGGAGAACAATCTTTATTCTTTTTCCTTGTTTTCCATTCTCGAGATGTTTTACTTCCCCTCCCTGAGAACGCTTTTGCTGTTCTTCCATTCTCTCTTCAATTCTTATGTCCTTCTTAGCTTCTGGAAGGTAGACATTTTTGTCCTTCATTGCCTTCAACAAACGAGAACACTTGCTCTCGAGAGCCTCAATCTCTTTCTTTTGTCCCTCTTCCAGATCTCGGACATTCTTTGTCTTGGAGGCGATCCAGTTCCTTCTCAAGGAGATCGATCTTCATCTCCCTTTCGTTGTTGCAGTCTTGGAGACGACTCAGTTCTTCCATGAGACCGCTTTGCCGGTCTTCCATGTCTCTCTTTACTTTCTGATTGTCGTCAGACAAGATCTGCGCCTCCCTCTTCATACCACGAATTGTCTCTTCATATTGCTCGTGTTCGTGTTCTTGCTGCCTCCTTAATCGATGTTCTCCCTGGGCGAGTTTTGCCGTCTCCTTTTTCAGACCAAGAACCAACTCGTAGAGGTCATTTCTCCCGCTGTGCTGCAGGAGGGACGGCCTGGGGAAATCGGTGTGCTCTGGAGCGGTTATGATCTGTGCCATGATATCCAAAAAATCTTTGTCATCGTCCGTCTG
>NC_061090.1:4046517-4064991 GCF_015104395.2 Macrobrachium nipponense | reverse complement strand
CCTGCTTCTTGCTTCTTGATGATTCGTTCTGCAGTCTGGTTCTATGTTTAACTTTATGCTTCTTCTTAATGTTAGTTCTGGATTAGTAATCTTAATCGGCTTAATCTCTCAGGAGAAGTTTGAATGAGGCGAACAGATGTTTCTTACTTTACAGTGCAAAGAATTAGAGTTAAAACTACAAAGCTTATAAATCTATTTTTGCACCCTGGCAATATTTCTACTTCTGAACGACGGCTGCCGGTTCTCTCTATCTTCTTCTGTCGTTATAAAAATTCAGCCGTCCTCGGTTCGAATTCGGCACCACCTCCTAAGGCGGTGTGGTTCTGGTTCTCCGCCCAACCCACTGGATTCTTGATTCGTGGAGCGGTTCTTTCCTTATCTTGTCCCCATCCTCTTTAGGTGGGGTTAACATGTTAATTTCTCCTTTTCCAGGCGGAGTCAGTAATTTAACATGTTAACACCTCCTCCCTGGAGGTGGACGCTTGCATATTCTCAATAGAAGCCGAGTAAGTTTGGTGGCGATGGTCCACAGGTCAAAGATTTTATGACGGTCTTAAGATTTTAATTGCGATGGTGTTATGGTTCAACTTCCTGTGACTAGGTTTTGTTGATCAATTCTGCTGACACATCAAAGCTCAATTCTCTCTCTCTCTCTCTCTTCCTCTTTCTCGTTATTTCACTGTTCATACTCTGTTTATTCTCTCTCCTTCTCTTTCTCTTTCTCATTATTTTCACTGTACTTTGATTATTCTCTCTCTATCTCTGTTCTTATGCTACCCTATCTACTATTTGTTTCTTATAGCTATCATTACATATGTATGTATGTAAACATACATTAATATGCTTATTTATGTATATATAAATATATATCTATATCGACATATGTATGTTTAAAATTATACAAATGTTATTATTATAATATATTATTAATATATTAACATATATTATATTATATATATATCTATAATGTATCATATTATAATATATATATATATAATATATATATAGTTATAGATTAATAATAATATATTATATAAAAATATACATAGAAGACTAGTAAGGGGGCTCAAGCCCTACAGATATCACAAGGCGGAGAGGTAAAGGCATGTCTCAGCGTACATAATTTATTGCCGACGTTTCGCATCGCTTCGATGCATTTTCAAGGCTGGGAAATTGATAAAAATACAAACATATAAGACTCGTCACTGATAAAACACGGTATAATATTTAAAATTCGACACTAAAACATTTAAAATGTGAAAAATTATAATACAACAACACTAGGTTGGAGAGACAACCTACCAGAGTAAAACATAGAAGGTGACTGAAGGTCAGAGCGGGAGAAAGAAAGAAAAAAAACACACACACACAACAAAATCTATACACAAGACGAGAGACAGAACTTATGTAAACAAACATGGGTTAGGCTATAAACAACTTGAACTGATGAGAACTGGGCATTTAAATTCGGTACATTGGTCTTGATTAAAATGGATTCCAGTGTTAAAAGTTCATCATCCTTATTGGCTGATTCAATAATTTTAAAATCATCGATGTCCAAGCGGGAGCGACAGGTAGTAGTGTGGTTACGGATGCTAGATAGCTCAGGATTGGATAGTTTGCATTCTGTTCGGAAACTGACTCCTTTGTGGGCGCCGAAACGGACTTTTAGCAGTCTCTTTGTGCATCCAACATAAGTACCCCGATTACATCTGGGACAAGTGTATTTATAAATTATATTGGACATCAAAGGCTGGCTTAATCCGTCTTTGGCTCTGAAAAGAGATCGGATGGTTAGAGGATTTTTCGGAATTAATTTTAGGTTCAAGGCTGGTAATTCATTGTTAATTAATTGTATAACTTTCTTTTTGAAGGAATTGTCATGGAGAAAAGGGAACTTAGCATAGATGATTAATTTGGGAACGATATGTATAGGAGGTGGGGGGTTAATTTTCATGTTTAAAAATCTATTGAGAGTTCTATAAAAGTGCACTGACGGGAAGGGAAACAGTTGTTGTTAAAATTTTTACTAAAAAATCTATTTCGTTGTGGAAAGAGACCCAACTGGAAGTGAGGACAAAGGCTCTATGAAGGAGGGTGGAGAGGGCATTTAATTTAAAATTAAAATTACATGAGCTATAGAAATTTTTCCCTAAGCCTGTGAATGTACTCTTTCTGTAAATTCCTGTATGAAAGCCATTATTGTCTCTGGAAACAAGTAAATCTAAAAATGGCAGGGAGTTATGGGATTCTTTCTCTATGGTGAACTTAATAATAGGATTTTGAGAGTTCATAAATTCTAAAAAAGCTTCAGCATTAAAATCAAACCTAAACAATGCACACGTGTCATCCACGTACCTTCTGTAAAACAGGGGGTAAATGTTGAGGGGGCAACTGTCAAAGGTGGTCTCCTCCAGGGAGTTCATAAAAATATTAGCGAAGGTGAGACCAAGTGGGCTGCCCATCGCCATCCCTTCAATTTGCTTAAAACAAGTGTCTTTAAAAATAAAAGTCGGGCCCTGCACGGCCAATTCTAAAAGTTGCTTAAATAACGGACGAGTAAAACCTTTGAAAATAGTCAGACAGAGAAACAAGTTTATCTAAAATAATTTCGATAGTTTCTCTTACTGGAATACTGGTAAATAAGGACTCAACATCAAAACTTCCCATGGAGAGATCAGATTCTTGCTTTAACATATAATTTTTAAAATCAGATGTGTTTTTCACGTTATGGGTACTATGGGCGAGTGGTTCTAGGAGAGGAACAAGGTACTTGGCAAGGTTATAATTAGGGGTGTTAAGTGAAGATAGAATTGGTCTAAGTGGGATGCCCTCCTTGTGGATTTTCGGGAGACCATACATAATCCCGTAAGTGGCCCCAGTAACATATACATTCTGAAAAGTCATCTCATCAATAATGTTTTTATTTCTAAGAAGTCTTAGAAATCTGTTGATCCTGTCCTCTACTTTCCGATGGATGGAAGTTATTCCTTAAATATATATATATATATATATATATATATATATATATATATATATATATATATATATAGTATATATATATATATATATATGTGGTGTGTGTGTGTGTGTGTGTGTGATATATGTGTATATATATGTGCATAAATATGTGTATAATACATACATATATATAGTATATAGTATATATATATATATATATACTATATTATTAATATATATATTATATTATATGTATTGGTGTGGTGTTGATGTGTTATATATAGTGTGGTATATAACTAGACATAATATTGTATATTATATATATATATAATAATTATTATATATATATATGTGGTGTCTGATGGTGTGTGTTGTGTTGTGTTGTGTATATACATACATACATACATAATATATATAATATATTATAATATATATATATATATACTATATATATATATATTAATATATGTATATACACACACACACACACATACATATATATATATATATATATACATATACGTTTGATTTGAATAACGAAAAGGTAAAAAGTCATAATAATACAAACAAAGTTACAGCAGCAAAGGTAAGAGTGAAACCACGAGATGTTAAGTACTTTCGTCTTATTACCAAGTCATAGCCATATCTTAGTTTGACTTTTTCCCTTCGTGGGTGTAATCTTTGTTCCCACACACACACACATATATGTAGGCCTAGGGTTTTTGATTGATAATATATTGTCCATGTGTTCTCTGTGACCTATGGAATGTGGAGAACAGTGCAGGAGCGACGACCTGAGAGTAGCTGAACAATGAGTTTCTATGGGTGACGTGAGATAAAAATGCTTAGTTCGACAAGTCAATGTACTGAGTTTATTAACTCTTCTCAAAGTGCCTTTGTGAAACTGGATGCAGCTAGAATTGCGAGGCGCTAACGAACTGTGTGTTCGTATGTGCTTGTGCGCCTCTTCCCTTTAATAGTTTCATACGCAAGTCTATGGGGGGATTTTGATAGAGGATCTTGGAGACAAAGGCAAGATGCCGTGGTGTTCACCGAGTTTTAATTAACTGTGTTTAAGTGTCCGGTTGCTTGGGTGAGTGTTGAAGTGTTTTAGCCGAAGGCTGGCTTATTATCTGTTTGACATTTTTTATGATAATATCCAATATTTAGTCATTGATTGTTAAGCTTGTGTGTGTACTTACCGGGATGTGTTCTGTGTCTTTGAAACAGACGATTCTGGCAGTTCGGGCAGAACTGGGACAATGAGTTCCCAGATGGGTGTAGACTTTTTTGGTGACTAATGATTACTATTAGACATTTTACTATTTCGGAGTTTTTTGAGTTAGTCTGTAAGACTTGATTACTTAATTGATTATCCATTATTTATTCATTGTTAATAAATGTTAATGTTATGATGTGACTCTCTCATTTTCATTACCTGTTAGAATGGAGAGAAAGAGGTGGAGAGAGAGAGAGAGAGATTCCGTAGAGAGAGAGAGGTGTCGGTGCTAGAGTTGCCGAGAGAGAGAGAGAGAGAGAGAGAGAGAGCTGTGTGTAATGCTGTGTGTTGGTTTACCTTCCGTTTCGTGTCACACGCTTACCTAATGAATAATGGTGGGGGGGAATCCCCCCATTACATATATATATATATATATATAATATATATATATATATATATATATATATATATATATACATTTACATATTTGTAAACACTAATGAGACTGAATAAAACACTGAGTTGTCTTGAAGTCCGCTACACTTACGGCAATATTTCCGAGCAGGCATTTGGTAATGCCCTTCTGAAAGTTCTGAGTGACCAATACTTCTCAGTCAAATTTGATTCCAGTTATCAACTCTGCGTTCTCCCACGCTACCTGAGATTTATGAACTTGCAGCTCAAGACGTGAATTTCAAGAAAAGGAAAGTATTTAATGCTTTCTGTAAGCAAAATTACGTATAAATAAATTTCGTTTGGTTCTTTGCATAAAATTGAAAGACAGAGAACCAGTCCAGTCTTGACATTTAACACCCTGCAACCTCTACCGCAGATAGTGCCGCTTCCATCAAACACTTGCGTCCTTCAGGAGTGGACAAATCCCGCCCCGCCCCCCCCCCTCCCAGTTGGATTTCAGAGAATATAATTCTGCATGTCATGTCACAGACGAGGGATAGGACATTCCAGATACAGTATTAGGATCTCAATTCAGAGCCATCCGAGACATTTCCTGAACGTTCCTCTCTCTTCTCTCTTTTTTTTTCCCCTTTTTCCTCTCTCTCTCTCTCTCTCTCTCTCTCTCTCGTTTTGTTGACATTACAACTTAAGTTCCCACCATTCAATGAAAATCTTAAAATTGTAGCTTACCATAAATATATATATATGTGTATATATATATATAGATATATAATATATATATATATAATATATATATATATACAATATATATATATATATCACACTCAAAAATAACACCAGGTGAAGAAATAATTAGTGGATGTAGGCTCTGATCAGTTTTAACGATAAATATCTTTGGAATAAGGCCGAAATCGGCCAGTTAGTGTGATTATAATCGAATATATACTACACACCAACATGTGAATTATATATGAACATACTACTTAACACAATAAATAAATATATATACGTATATATATATATATATATATATATAATATATATATATATATATATATATATATCTAATATATGTACAGCATATTTACATATATATGTGAGTATATTAATATATAATTTGTGTGTAGTATGTGCATGTAAGCAAGTATTATATATATATATATATATATATATATATATATATATATATATATATATATATATATATACATACAACTGCGTGTGTATATCCATGGTGGCCCTTGAAGTAAAAATCAAAGGCTTGGCCAATATTGATAAGGGGAAAAAATCGTTCCCGTTCTAGATAAAACACAAAAATGTCTGAATATTTTGGTGCTCTATATCCAGAACTTCAATAAACAAATAAAAAAGGCGCAATTGGGTTTTCTGTCCGATGGTGGCCTATGAAACTCAGTCACGGTCCGGTGGTGTCCCATGTTGTTGGCACCTACAGCGCTCCCAGACATACGAGTACGACTAACTTTAACCATAAACAATATGAAAACTACTGAGCCTACACAGCTGCAATTTGGTATGTTTGATGATCAGAGGGTGGATGAGCAACATACAAATTTGCAGCCCTCAAGCCTTAATAGTTTTTAAGAACGGGGCCGACGGACAGACAAAGCCTTCACAATAATTTTCTTTTACAGGAAACTAAAACGTGTTCCATCATTTTCGATTTTAAATGTTTTCTGATACTTTCATCACAGTGTGGCAAAAGACACCTCTCAGCCAGTCGCTAAATCCTTTGTGATGTTCACGTGAAGTCAAGAAGGAGATGGAAAGCATTATACTCTGTTTTTTTTTTTTTCATTTGTCCATCCGCCTGTGGTGTTTTTGTATGGTAACACTGCGTCCCGGGCTTTAGATAGTTACGCCATGTGTAAGTTTTAGGTAAATAAAAGGATATCTGGGTGTACATTTGCAACTGAAAAGTGTTTTCATAATTTACTGTATGCGAATTACACCGTTAATATTCGAAATAGGATATTATTATAATCGTTGAATGTAAGCTGAATGTAACTGTCTAAAGCCCGGGACGCAGTGTTACCATACAAAAACACCACAGGCGGATGGACAGATGGAAAAAAACAGAGTATAGCTGCACAAGAGACTTTGGACAGAGGAAGAGCCAAAGGAAGGCAGAAGGAAACTGAATGAAGGTGGAAGAGACGGGGAAAGGAAAAGGGAATGGCGAAAAAAAGGCGAGGCAGGACAGACAAAAAGAACAACGTATAAAAAAAACTTTGAGGAAAGAGATGGAAACTGGTTTTTATAGCTCCATGAATACACCAGAATAAGACCAGAAAATGACTGAAAATTCAAAATAAAAAAACGACTCTAGGACGAAGGACTGATCTAAGTAAGAGCACTATATATATATATATATATATATATATATATAGATATATATATATATATACATATATATATATATAATATATATATATATACATATATATATAAAATGAGGAAAGAAATGGAAACTGGTTTTTTATAGATCCATGAATACACAAGAATAAGTTCAGAAAATGACTGAAAATTCAATAAGATGAAGGAATGATCTAAGTAAGAGCACTGCAATTTAATTAGAACATCTGTGGAAGATAAAAACCCTCGATTCTTCTTCTTTCAGTTGGCTGCAGACGCTGAGTGTCGGCGAAAACTATCAATTCTTGTGAATTGATAAGAAAGTGGCCAGTATACTGGACAGATATATTAGTTTCTTTTAAATCTAAGTGTGTCATTTTTTCTGTTCATTATCAATTCTGATCTTAATAGGATTTCACATCGAACACAACGAGTTTAACAAAATGCTTCCGCTACAAAACTTTATAAATTTTGGCCCTAAAATGATCTGGGGTTTTACGTTTTACCGAAAATGCTAAAATTCCAAGAATTGTTGTCAGGGCTTCAACGTTAGTGGTTTGAGAAGTATGTCCCAAACAGAGGTGTTTTATGCAATATGGTTACAAGAAGAAAGTATTTATAACCAAACTGGCATTAATGTGAACTACAGGTTTTTTTTCATTGAAATGTATTATTAGTCGCCCTTTCTCTGCTTCCGTTAAAAACAAGTTTTCGAAATAATGGGGTCGTGAATAACGACGTCGGTAGCCTCATTTTAAGTCTACGTGACTTGTAACTTTAGTTCCAACATATACTACAACTGTTGTAACACACTTCATAATTATACGAGAACAGTGCCGTCAGTGCACCTAACGTGGTACACTGTAGGCATTACTTAAGAATCATTGCTGCGTCCCTTACGTCCCTAGCTGCAACATCTTTCAATCCTTTTACTGTACCTCCGTTCGTATTATCTTTCTCCCATCTGGCTTTCCATCCTCTCTAACAATTGTTTCAAAGTGCAACTGCGAGGTTTTCCTCCTGTTACACCTTATAAACCTTCTTGCTGTTAATAACCGCATGGGTCCCACCCCTTGGCCTCTGGTCTAAATTCTATATTCTAGTCTACAAATATTGTCTGATATGCCTCAATATACGACTTCGGAATAGCCAGTAAAATACTACAGAGAAATAACGGGTCTAATCAAGAAGACGCTCCTTGTTACCCACGTATTGACAAGCATCATCGATGAAAAGTCCAGTGGATTGGATGCTTCCTGGTTGAGTCTGTTCGGTGCGAGGCATTTCGCAAGCCCTGTAACCGAGCGGCTTCCCCTGATCTCCTAAGAGTTCCCGTAATCCAATCAAGCAGATCTTAACGAGAGAAATCCCGAAAGTTATTAGCGGTGGGACCGTTATGGAAAGCGAATCTTGTCGCTTCTGACTGAGAAAGCGTTTCAAAGGAATGGAATTTCTCCTTCATTTGCCATGAGAAATTCTTCCTCATTTGCTGTTTTCCTCCCTTCCTTTCCAGCTGGCGGGAGAGGGAAGAAGTTGATATTTCGCATCAACAACAAATCCTTCAAGAAACACATCATATTTGCAAATTAGATGAAAATGGCATTTTTGATGGGGTGTGGAGCTTGACACGGCCTTATGCCAGAACACGCCATTGCACAAAGCCTGATTGTGAGTGTGGTAGGGATGTTCACTGTAATAAGGGGCCTGATATGAATCTCTGAAGTCGCTTCAATCAGCTGAGACCATTGAAGTTAGTCCACTGAACTACGCGTTAAAGACATTTATGAATGACGACTCGAGAAATTAAACATCATATACTAAATATTTAATATTATTGGTATTTATGAAACTTTCTCAAGATGTGGTTTTTTAAATAGGTTGGTAAGTCTTTTTCAAGTGCCATTAAAGATCAACAGACAATAACTTTGAATACAGCAGTCTTTTCTTGCTATCATCGGGTCTTCTTCGTTGTACTATGATGTTTAAATGAAAACCAGTTACCAGATACTGATAAATTACTTCAGTACTTGAAGGCATTAAGGTCGAGTGCTTTATCTACAGTTCTAACTTTCATTACATGACCAGATTCTATAAATCTAAGATCGCAAGTCAGTTGAGAAATACTGTAATTATCCGTTCCATCCTGAATGAAACTTGTGACTGTGATATGTATGTAATGAAAATTGCATAAAAATGGAAATGTAATCCATTCCATTATTAAAAAACATGGCTGCACTCTGTTTAATAGGTCGAGGAAAAAAAGGCCAAAAATATTTAGTCCGTTCAGGATGTGCGCTATGCTAACTAATCATAACCACAGACAAACGAACGAACATCCTTCCCATGGATCGGTATGTCAGAACCAGCTCTCATGAGAATCAAGTAAATTAAGAGGTCAGCATGACCTACAAGTCAAGGATGTGCGTTCGTCTGTCCAATACCGTTTCTTTCCTGAGAGAAAACATTGAGAACTATGTATCACTTGCTCTCTGACTTTCCTCTCCGTAATTTAAGTCTCCTCAGAAAGCTTCTATCTCACGATGTACTGCAACTTGTAAATATTTAAGAGAAAATACTTAGTTTTCTACGTCCAAGTGTTTCAAGCCATCCTTCAACATGACTGATGAGAGAACTGAGAAATCTATCTAAGTCCATGCCATCCGGCCAACGTAAAAGAGAGAGAGAGAGAGAGAGAGAGAGAGAGAGAGAGAGAGAGAGAGAGAGAGAGAGAGAGAGAGAGAGAGGCTGAAATATGTCTCGATAACAAAGCGCTAGGCAAACCATAAAGAACCAACTTTGTGACTGACACTTCCTATTTCATAGAAGCTGGACATAGTCACAAAACATATATAATTATAGGCAGCCTTTAAAATACACAATGCTTGATCCTCTCCATGGAAAAATGAGAAAAGTCCCAAAATGGAGAATTTTCATTCTTAAACAATAAATGAAAAATACTGGGAACCAATGAAAGAAGTACAGCTGCTTCCATCATATTCTACCTCTCTTGGTTGTTAAGAGTTCAGAGGTTAGCACTCAGCCTCTTTTAACCTTAAACTGTTTACCACTCTGAACCTAAACCAACAGTGAAATTCTAATAACGCAGCGTAATAGTCTATAAAGCTATAAATCATGATATCTATTCCAGTTGAGAAATACATTTTTCTTTAATCTGTAACGCAGTTATAAGTGAAAAGGTTTGTTATGTTTTATTTAGTGTCTATAACTAGTTCGAAGACATTAGTGTCTGTAAGTAGCTCGCCGGTACACTTCTTCAGCACTGACTCATACAAAACATTCTTGGACCGGAGTACATAACTTCAATATAAAAGAGAATAAGTAGGGAGAGGGAAGAGAGAGAATAAAATGGTAGTAAATACACACTACTAAATAATTCAGAGTACCAGACAAGAATAAATGCAGCTGGAAAGAAAATTCTTAGCAGAAAGAAATAAAATAAATAAAAAGGAATTATGAATAATCGAAGAACAATGTGAAATTGTTACCACTTAACAAAGAATAAGAATAACTAAGGACAGAGTAAAAGTTCACCACTTTAATAATTAAAACCCAACCATCGGTGAGTGACAAATGAAATAAACATTACAATGCAATACAAAAGCACATTACTAATGAAAATCAAGTTAGATATATAAAATTATACAATATTATATATATATATATATATGTATATAACATATATATGTTATTATATATGTATATATACATATATATGTATATACAAATATATAAGATATTATATATATATATATATATATATACATATATATATATAACTATTATATAAATATAATATTATATATATATATATATATATGTGTGTACAAATGTAGCAACATCCCCAAGTGCTGAAGTCTATTTGAATATTTGAAAATAGCTTTCACATTCAGTTTGTGCTTTCTATGATAGGGTATCAAGGCTATTAGAGAGAGAGAGAGAGCGAGAGAGAGAGAGAGAGAGAGAGAGAGAGAGATTAGATGAAGGAAAACACGAAACCCACTGAGTTCTACAAAACAATAATATAAAAAGTAAGTTGAGCCGAGGACGAAGAAAGTGGATTAGGGCAGGATTTCCAAAAACGTAAAACCTAGTAAAGAAAAAAAGGAAAAAAACAGATAAACTAACTTTTCGAAACAAAGTGAGTTATAACTGCGATAAAAAATCTACTCAGCAATGCTAAAAAAAAAAAAAATTCAAGACTATTCCGATTTTCAATGAAAGTTGCCTGGATAGAGTTTGACAGACAAAAAGATATATCTATGTGGGAGAGTATCTATTACTTTAATTCGTTACAGTTAATAGAAATGGTCATCTGTGATAAATACAGTTCACTTTATTAATAACTGTCAATGTAAGAATGAACCGGATACAATTCGATTGAATAGCTAAACCTTTATGGGAGTGAAGCTGCTATTTTACTGGTTTTAAATTAATAGAAATTTTATATAATGATTAATCAAATTCTCTTTTTCAAACATAAGTCGGTGTAAGATTTAACTGGATATGATCAGATAGAAAATTATATTCGTATTTTGGGAATAAATCCATTATTTTAATTAACTTGTTTATATATATATATATATATATATATATATATGTATATATATATATATATATATATATATATATATATATATATATAATGAAATTGTAATTGATAATTTATACGATTCCCTTGTTTACAACGGTCAAAGTACGAATTAACTGGATATAATTCGACGGAAAATGATATACCACCATGGGGGTACATCTATTACTTTAATAAATCAAAACCAATAGACAGAGTAACTAATGGTTGATAGAATCCTATTTTTTAAAGAGCACTTCGTATAAGAGTTAACTGGGAATAGCTCTATAGGAAACGGTGTACGGATCATGGAAATCAATATTATTATTTAATGGATTAAGATTTAGAGAAACTCTAATTGGTGATTAATAGTACGCTTATCAGACAACAGCCAATGTATGTAGCTGTAGCTATCAGTGTAAGAGTTAACTGGGAATAGTTCTATATGAAATGGTATACCTATCATGGAAATCAATCTATTATTTCAATAGATTCAGATTTAGAGAATCTCAATTTGGTGATAAATAGTTCTCTTTTTAAATAACGGTCAATGTACTACGTAGCTGTAGCTGTTGGGGAAACCATTTCCGATTTCTTGGTAACAATGCAATCAAATCCTACCGCCCTCAACAGTGACGGATCTCCGTTCCTACATTCCCCCTGAACTGTGACCTTATTGAAGAATTAGGCAATGCCTCAGCCTGACATTCCCAAGCCCCTTAGTGCTCCAGATAACGCCTCTCCGACCACACCACGGCTCAGGAGCTGGCGTGATTATATCCTCCATTTATATCCTTTAAGGCTTCCTCGTTGCATCCAATTTCTCCGCGACATAAGGCCGATTTCTTCGTGTAACTCTCCGGAGCTTCCTTGGCTTCAAGCTAGAATTGTTTTCTGTGAAAACAATGCTAACTTATTTCCACGGAAAGGATAATTAAAATTTAGTTTGCTTTATCAAAATGAGGGCAAATTTTTGCTTATGCTGAGGGGTTCAACTTTGACAAATCCTATGGTGATCAACAGCAGTATTTCTCAGCTTTGGGATTTCAATGCTCTGTTGGGGAGTTACGAGGAGTTACAAGGATTAGGATGCCTCAAAGACTTGTTAGTCCATCCGAGGAGACCACTGTATTGACCATAAAGAAAGAAATATTCCTCTACTACAGAGATAAAGAACGTGAACATTTTCACCACTGCACAAAGCGCTTATAACATTCAGAGTATAAGACATATCACGAGACTTTAATTTGCCCGTCAACATGTTCTTTCATTCAAGAAAATACAATGTTTACCATAGGGACATATTACATAATTACAGAATGAAGACCAAGTGAACATATGCACCAAGCCTTGTAATAGCCCATTGACATGAAACGTTACGTGAAAGTACTTCATTCGTCAATATGTTCTTTGTCGTTATTAGATAAGCAAAGTCGAAAGTATTTCAATCACTCTGTCCTGAAGGATACTTTCTCTAACAGTTCTCAATTTCAAGTATCTCTCTTTTCAGTTCCTTGTTTATGATGGCTAGGCTCCTATTTCTAGGATCACACTGACCATTTTTCTTATGATTTTATCAAAAATAAAAAAAATAAAAATTGTCAAAACCTTAATATAGTCATAGACATATCTATCAAAAGCGGTTTAAAGCCGTATTTTTTAAAGTTACAACCTTATTTTTACGTTTCATTTCCCTAAGAAGTTCCCCTTTCAACAACACACTGATGCAAATGGCTTTCTAAATCGTGAATATCGAATGAATACTACTACTACTAATAATAATCACTATGGCATCCAAGGCATTTACGCAAGTTACAAGATACTCAAAATAACATTTACCTTAAAATTACAACTGACAGATGAAGCCTTCGGCAGCCAGTTGCCAAAAAGAAAAAAGAATTCTCAATATAAAAGATTACCCTACCGTTTTCCCTTGTGGTCGGGAACGTTACGTGCGTGCATTGACTGAATGATTAATCAACTCTTTTTCCATTCCGGATTCCAAAAGGAATTCGGAATGGTCGAGGTACTACACATTATTTCGAACTGCCTCCAGTATGTAAATAGGAGTTGATTAGCCCTTCCTCGAGGGAAATGCAGCCAGCTGCAAAATGACGATCTTGGAAAGTCGGGAATTTCAAATATTCCAAACTGGTAATCAGATTAGTTCACCACTTAAAAAAGAAAGAAAAAATAAATAAATAAAAGCATTCCCTACAACGCAGTGTTTGGCTCAAAACGCGCAGGCCTCATTGTTAAAATGGCGGCCATCTTCAATCTGGTGGAAATAAAACTTACTCTTTATAAGCTTTTTAAAAATGATTCTAAGGATGTTTCTCAAATACTGAAAATTTCGTTTCAATTTATGAGTGTGTGTGTGTGTCGACTTTATTGTGACCTGAGAATCTACAGAGAGAGAGAGAGAGAGAGAGAGAGAGAGAGAGAGAGAGAGAGAGAGAGAGAGAATGGCTATATTGAGCCCCCACAGGTCGCTGATTGATGATGACCGTTAATACCTTTCTTTTTTCCACCCACATTTGTCGGGGTATGGAGAAATAACGGTTGGTTTAGGCCAAATTTTATGCTATACTAAGAATAACTGGAAATTTTATACCGACATCTATTCATAAAGTAGGTGCATTACATGTAAGTATGTGATGAAGTGTTGCTTAGCTATACACACATGCACACCCATAAACATACATACATACATACATATGTGTATATACATATAAAGTACATATATTTATATATATTTTAAAAACCACAATACCCTCTTGGCTTTTCGATTTCATCACACCTTTTTGGATACGCTTGTCATTGTCAAACGTAAAGGACAAACGAAAGAAATTCGGACACCCGAGCAGGATTCGAACCCGAACCTAGAATTTTCTAATTTGGTTCTTCATTTCGATCTTAGGCTTTGTAGTGACCTGAGTCTCCAAAAGGTGTGAAGAAATCGAGATGTCAGGCGGCCATGGTGGTCATTACAATTTCATACATCTAGAAAAACCCCGTAGGTGGGGAGTGCCGCCAGTACACCTCATGCGAGGCACCGCAGGCATTACTTAAGGTTCTTCGCATCATCCCCATGACCCCCAACTGAAACCCCCTTTCGAGGTGGGACCTATGAGGTCATTCAGCGCTGGAAGGGAAATTGAGGTTTGAAAGGTGTTGCAGGATGAAAGCCTCGCAGTTGCACTTTGAAACAATTGTTAGAGAGGGTGGAAAGCCAGAATGAAGAGAGAATATAAATGGTGGTACAGTAAAAGGAATTAAAGGAGTTGCAGCAAAGAACATTAAGTAATGCCTACAGTGCACCTCGTGATGTGCACCGACGCTACTTTCCCCAACGGGAAAAAACCATTCAATTTTTTTTACTATACCTCCGTTCATATTCTCTTTCCTCCATCTACCTTTCCGCCCTCTCCTAACAACTCCTCTTGTTACACCTGGAGAACTTTTCACTCTCAATTTCTCTTCCAGCGCTGAATGACCTCACACCACTCAAGTCCCAGCGCTTGGCCTTTGGCCTAATTTTATATTCCATTTCAGTCCATATTTGGTAAAAAAAAAAAATGCTACCAATAGGTTATTTACACGCACATAAATGTATATATGTATCTATATTATTTGCAATATGTATATTTATACAGACACACGTGTGTATAACATGTGTATAACATTCAATATAAGCGGAAGACAGGAAAGTCTTGTCTTCCACAGAGATTTCGTTTCAAGGAAATATCTCACTCGTAGAAAACACAAATCTCATCCCTAAGGGTGAAGAGATGGATGCGAGAACTGACGGCATGAGCTCAAATGTCTTTGAAACCGGCGATGAGGAAGGCTTCCTTTGTGAAGAAAAAACATCTGGCAAGATGCTCAGATGGTAACATAAGAAAATAATTAAATTTCACGCTAACCAGGCTTCGCGGCTTTACTGAATAAGGTGACGAAAATATGAATTCAAGAGATCAATTCCTTTTGAAACCTTGGCTAGATAGGAGAGGTGCATAGAGAAAGTAAAAGGATTGGACGAAATGGTTGGGAGTGAAAGCGGAAATAATGAATGGAAGTACCTGAAGAGACTGAAAGATAAGAGACTAGCTGTTTATTAAAAAGTAAGGAATGCCGAAGTGTGAGTATAGGAAGAATGAACTAAGAGAGGAGGAAGTGGAATGCCAATCCGATGGAAAAAATTGCAGGAAAATTGACTTGTAGGAAAATTCCAGGAACGAAAACTGAAACTACATTGTCCTTTGCTTTCAGACGTCATTCCCCCCCCCCCCCCCCCACCCCCCCCCCCCCCCCCCCCCCCCCCAGCCACAGTTAAATGTCTCATCATAAATAATATGTTTTGAAAATACATTGCTAGGAATACTGATCAACTCTAAATTGAAAAATATAAATGCTAACATACCAGAAACTAATGATTAATTCATGATGCAGGTGAACGCTACGACTTTGTAAGATAAATTAAAACCGAAATCATTATAGCTTGTGTTACATGTACGTAAAAATCTGTATGTATGACCAAGCGAGAAGTTGTTTCCTTGAATACAAAGACAGACAACAATGTAGAGCAGATTGAAATATGGCTAGTTAAAAGTGGTCGTCTAAAATCATAGCTTTATTATGATAATTTCATTCAGGCAACATTAATGACTCAGCCTTCATCGTGCATTATTGAAAGAACAAGATTCATTTTTGACTGTTAAAAGCCTTTGTGAACAAAGGCGGATGGATAATCATGACGATAGTGAGCAAGATGAATTAATTAACCTTTTGATTTTAACTGCTTCTTTATTTTTCTATGATCCAACTTGTCATTGACTATACCAGATTCACATCAGCCGTTCATTTGATGTCTAGGCCCGTCACTTACGCCGCACCTGATTGGCTGTTGATAAGCCAATCACAGGGCTGGAAACTCTCAGTCTCTCTCGAGAGTTCACGTAGGCAGGATATATGTTCCATCTCTCCTGAGGAAACTCTCAGTCTCTCTCAAGAGTTGACGTAGGCAGGATATATGTTCCATCTCTCCTGAGGGATACGTCTTTCAGGAGAGGTGGAACATACATCCAGCCTATGTGAACTCTCTCAAGAGACTGAGAGTTTCCAGCCCTGTGATTGGCTTATCAACAGCCAATCAGGACTATAGTATCAAATAGTTTTCCCCCGCCATTTAATAAAACAAAGCCTTCCATACCTAATTACCCTCTTCATTATGGAGTGGCGCCTGACTTGTTGCTGTGGCTTTTCTGCCGTTTCCTTTTCCCGTCCTTTTATGTCACCCCTGCCTCTCATATAAAACCGTCCTCTTTGAAGATACAAATCTCTTATTTATTGAATCCTGATTACCTGAGTTATCCATTAATTCCCTTTAAGAAAATGGGGCACCAGGGAAGAAGCTCACTTAGAAATAAAGAAATTTATCTACTATGAGATTCAGGGTCTCTGTAACACGGTTTTTTGGACTTTGCTCCTTGTCAAAGCATTGGATGTAGCTGAAAGTTGACATATGTATATTTTACAACCACACACAAATTTTGTCAGCATTATCAATAACCTAAACCCAATAGTTTTAATTTTTATAGAGTAAAAATGATCTAGCCGACGCCATGGCCAATGATTACGAGCCAAGAGTCGAAAAACATTCATTACGTAAGCAAGGTAAACAAACACCTTTTGACGAAATGTTGCCCCGCCCATCCACCAGACAGAAACTCCATCGGCTCTGAAACCCAAAGACTATGAATGGTGGAACGATACATAGATGTGGGTGGGGTATCAGTGCTAGCGTAGTAATACTACTGTAGCAGTAGTGCCGCAACAGTATAGCACTAATATACATCAATTAAACGTTTAGGCCAACTGCTGGGATCCTTGAGGATCATTTAGCACTTCTTACAACTACTCGAGAAATTGGTTTTTATAGTCAGAAGTTAAATTTTCTAATCCAACAATGCCCATGGTAGCCTTCAGTGTTATCCTGAATTATAACAAGGCGAAAGTGGGTGGAGCCTCATGAAGTCATCATTCTGACGATAATTATTGGTGAAGGTTTAAAGCCAATATACGATACCGGCTATTTTTTTTAGTAAATAGGTAGATTGCCAATAAATAAAAATTGCTTGACATTGGATATAGCAGTTATCAAATCAATCTTGTCTACTATGTTTTTGAAAATTACCAACTATTCCCTACATTTTGTCAATCTGATTGTGACCTATAAAGTAGACTGTAATTTCTTAGGAAACCTATTTTGGGAGTTAGACTAATACTCGAAGTGTTTTTGTATTTATTAACATATTTTGTTGGTTTGTTCGTTATGACAATTATCAGTGGAGAGGTTCCAGAGTTCATAAAGGTGTACTGCTTTGCTTGTATTTAAATTTGTATGTCATTGTTGCCAGAGGTTTAGCCTTCGTTACGTAATCATCCATCGAGAAAGAGGGAAGAAATGCTGTCATAAGTTACGTAACGAGTGCGTTCGAAACCTTTTCTCTGAGTAAGTTGGCCCGTCTTAAAAAAAAGTCAGTTTTACATTATAAGCACCAAATTTATGCAACCTACGTAATGCAGAATACAGTCAAAATTTATGTGTAGATATAATATGTATTCTGAATAAGCGTTATATTTATGAAATGCATAGATAAAAAGTTACTGCGAAAAAACCGTGTTACAGAGGCCCTGAATCTTATAGTAGTATTCTTACTCTGTTACTAATACTGACACACAACCCTCACATTCACAAGCACATTTTCGTTTTTTCTGTTTGTAGACATAAGAATGGGACGTTGTCTTATAATGCAAAAAACCTTGGCTGATAATAAGGGGTTGCTTTGAAATAATGACAATATAACAATGTCCTATTTCTAAGCTAAGCAGCATGACTATCCCTCATGAAAAT
>NC_061090.1:4039017-4041517 GCF_015104395.2 Macrobrachium nipponense | reverse complement strand
TTAAGGACAAAATGAATAAACCACTATGAATTCATTTCCCTTCTCGACGACCCTTCTTCCAGCCAGTTAACATTCAGGAAACGGTTCTAATTTGGCTTTTCAAGTCGCTGGGGAGCATCCTAACTGGACCGCGCGATTAATCTTATTTCTTTAACTAAAAGCGCCGGGAAGGATAAAGAAGAGTTACATAAGGATGAAATGACTCATCTGACCGTAACGGTTCACAAGTCCAACCCAAGTCGCATTTTTCCAACTGGTTTTCGTATAAAGTTTTCTTTACATCCAGCAAATTATAGACCATTTTCTTAATTCCAAAACACATTGGCTCTTCTTCTGTTCTGAATTGAAGGTCTGTATTTTGCATTAATTTCTCCTTGCGCGATATAACTCGAATCGGTCGTGAGAAAAGGCAAATCGGGAGTTGAAACTCTGACGCGGGAAATTGAAAGATCCCATAAACGGCCTCCGTTGGCGTCTGCGCTGACAAGCGACCCCGTTTAGTCTCCTTCTGACGGCGGCACAAACGAGGTCATTTGTTTGAGGAGATACTGGGTAATGCTCCGGTAAATCAGCGATTTGCTTGCAAAGCATCAGCCGCTGTTTCCAGTCTGTCAAACTGTTCCTCTCGTCTGTTTAAGTCCTCTTTAGTATTATTGTTTTTACTGATACGAGTCACATTCCAACGGAAAACAAATAGGTAGTCGGCTTCATAAACAAGCTTTAAAATAACAGGAGGCCTCAGTGATGAGCGAAGGCAAGAAAAGCAGATAACATACAAATAAACATTGAGCAGAAATTAATAAATGAATGGAATATCTTTACAGACTTATCTTCTTTTTGAGAAGAGAAGAGAATAAAACTACAGTACTTGGCACTTTGAAGTAGCTATGGAACTCTTCGAAACCCTTAAACACCAATATCAAGACTTACTTCTTAATTCGCAATTTAGATGCAGACGCTCTGTTACATATGATGAATAAAAACGTATTCGACGTCGAGACTAAATGTGAAAAAAGAAGTTCTTTAGTGGAAAATAGATTGCAAAAAATGGCCAGACAGTCTGTCTCATTAACTTTGTTTTGAAAAGGGAAGCAACCACTTGGGGCAATTTTGTCCAGGAAATACAAGGTCCTTGGAGGCTTTAGACATCCATATACGAGAGAAACTTCTCAACTGTACTGATCATATATATTAGCAAATTAGGAAGGGGGGTGCCTGGGCGGGTAGGATGAAACCCCATTATAAACCACCTTAGGGGTCTCCACTATAACTGCCCATTAGACCATCCGTGTGGCCGTGATTGAATAACGGACGGACAGACATAATGCCCATTATAGTAAGACGATACTAAACATACAAAGTCTTTATTCATTAACTAGCTTTAGGAGCTAGAGCCCGTGCAGACTTGATGCCAGCTTAATCTGAAAGGAACGAAATAATACCTTACAATCGACGCTAAGTTTTCCGACAGGATATGATAATTACATGTGTCCCGAGTCGAAGGTCCCGAGTCGAAGGTGACATGGTTCGCCAAAAATTCTGAAGCATCAATAACGGCGTTAGGTTTGTAGTGTGGCCCTTGAAGTCTGGGATCACGGTACGCGATCAGCAGCAAAACAATAGGTAGTCCTTGGTTTGGATGAAGTTCAACCTCATCTTTCAGTGACCATCGGGGCCGTTTTAACTCTGGAAGTCTATAGCAGATTCACATCAACCGTGCATTTGATGTCTTAGGCCAGTCCCTTACGACGTTCCTGATTGGGCTGTTGATAAGCCATTCACAGGGATGGAAACTCGACTCAGTCTCTCTCGAGAGTTTACATGGGTAGGATGCATGTTCCACCTCTCCTGAGGGATACGTCCTTCAAAAGTATCCCTCAGGAGAGGTGGAACATGCATCCTGCCAATGTGAACTCTCGAGAGAGACTGAGAGTTTCCAGCCCTGTCATTGGCTTATCAACAGCCAATCAGGAGCATCGTACGGGACTGGCCTAGACATCAAATGCACGGTTGATGTGAATCTACTACAGCAACATGGTTTGTACTACCTTAATGTTTAGACTAACCACATCATATGTAATGTATAAAAACAATTACTACTTTCAATAGTTATCATTCATATTATAATTGTAATTGTTGTTATCTGAATCTGACTCATATTCCCACCGTTATTATTATTACTATTATTCAGAATCATACTTAAATATAAAAAGACTTAGAAATATTTGCTTTTTGACTGATGATTTTGGAATTGTTAGTACGTTATATGAAAAGTACCATTCCCTTTGAAATCGATTGAAGTGCAACATTTCATGAAGGTTCCCTGTTTAGTGATGATATCCATCTTTTCCGAGCAATATTACTCTCTTAGAAGATTTAGCTACATCTCCATTAATTACTTAAAAACTGTGATGATGGGAAAATTGGCAGGAGCACTTGCACAGAGACTAAGTATACAAGTTCAAGGTCAGAGGGGATTAGAATATAGGTAAGAAACGCT
>NC_061090.1:4029017-4034017 GCF_015104395.2 Macrobrachium nipponense | reverse complement strand
AATTATGTTCTTTTATGCATGACGGAAAGTATATCTTAGTATTACCAGACCACTGAGCTGATTAACAGCTCTCCTAGGGGTGGCCCGAAGGATTAGTAGGTATTTCTACGTGGCTAGGAAACAATTGGTTACTTAACAACGGGACCTACTGCTTATTGTGGGATCCGAACCACACCGAGAAATGAATTTCTATCACCAGAAGTAAATTCCTCTGATTCCGTTTTGGCAAGGCAGGGAATCGAACCTAGACCCTGAGATCAGTTGTCAAACATGTAACCGACGCGTCCATGCGAGAACTGAAAAGCATTTGAATACGGTTATTGCATGAGGAGGAGGTTAGCTATTTATAATCTTTATCTTATAAATAAATGCAAAGGAAAATGGAAAGGCAAACATAATATCTTTATCTACCCCATGCCCAAGAGAAACCAGAACATTTATTTAATGCCCGCAGGAAAGAGATCCATCAAATGGAATGCTATATTTGCAAAACGAACATGTGTTGAAAGCGATTTTAAACTTGAGAAATACGCAAGAGGAATTTATTTCAAGGTAAGTCAAAGCTGTTATTCGATATTCATCTTATATACTGGTATCATTTGTTGATTAGCTTGATCACCGCACTTTTACATTCAAGTCGAATTGAAAGCTGAATACTTAATTTATACTAATATTGTCTGGAAATCACTTAACAGATTCAAGATTTATTTTTGTTTATTTTCTTAGATACATTTTGACAGGTATTTGAAGTAGCTAAGAATATTTCTCATATCACTTAATATTTTAAGGGTTTTCCGATTTGCGAGCTGAATTATCACTGTTGAGAGAGAGAGAGAGAGAGAGAGAGAGAGAGAGAGAGAGAGAAAAAGAGGAGAGAGAAGAGAGAGGAGAGAGAGAGAGAGAGAGAGAGAGAGAGTTGGAAAGTTTTGTCATTTGTTATGTGAGTGTAGCTTGGCTTTCATTAAAAAAGTTTTTAATAAACGTCGAAGATTTTGGCAAATCAAGGGATGAGAAAAAAAGTCTTGCAGATTTATCAAATAAGTCTCTGATATCCAGTGAATAAAAATATACTCTATACGTTTATCTAACTTAGTTGGAGTATTTTATATTTCCTTTTCGCTTTATTTTAGAATTATATATATGTATGTATATTTATGTATATATATATATATATTATATATATATATATATATATATATATATATATATATATATATATATATAAACAGACATTCAGACAGAGACTCATAAATGCCAATAATGTTAGATGGCCAATGCCCACATAATCAAGTCAGTTTACTTTTTCAAATGATCTAGTAACTCATTTATTGACATTAATATCTTTTGATGAAGAAGAAAAAGAATCTATATAGATATGAACCAACCGCTGGCACATCATTAAAAGACAAAGTCGCTCAACCAATATAACATTCAGGTCAAAGGCTTAAAATGATTACTGAAACTATCAACGGAATCTAAAAGCTGTGCCAGGGGTCATTAGTGAGCCATCTGCATTCGACGCTCGACTAATACCGAGGAGAATGAGTTTCTTCGGCAGAGAGAACAAGAACATCGTCGGAGGTCCTCGAGAAACTCCTAAAATATCACAGGAAACGTTTCATCGATGTATTCCCCTCCGAGCAGAATCGGATAACTGACAGGGAGTTGATGCAATTTCGCAGGAGGTGAAGTTGAAGGATGGCGGGCGTTTTAGGTTACCAGTTTGAAGGAAAAAGTGAAAGGGAAGAGGGCACCGAAGGTGAAGCGAAAGGCGGACTTAAAATCCTTTCTATGAAATGGTATAATATAGACAATAAATCCTTATTGAGTTTTAGGCACTTTGATGTTTCTGGAAACCGAGTTTGGTTAATTTGAGCAAGAATGAAACTGGTTAGGTTGTTGATCTTATTTATTTTTTTAATCTTTCCCTACTCCAGTTTTCCCAATATTGAATCTTCACACTTCAAGAGGCATCAACATTTCTCTCTTCCAAGTTAACCTCCACCTTTTTCTTCCTCTCTTGTCTTGCTTGGTGCACATCACAGGTATCTAGTGTCAGTACCAAGCGTCTTTAAAATTATTATTACATAATTTGGGAAGATTTTGTTACGTATGTACAACTTTCTTTGCAGATGATATATATGCGTTTGTGTATGGCATAACCAAATTTTTCGAATTTTGCGGCATTCTAACTTTATCTCTTCAATATTTTTAGACGGATATATTATGCATGGTGGGTGCACAATGCGTTTAGTTTAAGTCCAATTTACTTTTGTTTCTTCTTGCCTCTGCTGTTTCCTAAGCAAAGTCTTTGGATACTTAAGTGCTTGAAATATCACAAATTTTAAGTAATTTGTATTTTTCCTTAGCTATACTTACCCCGAACTACTTTCTTAGGAGAATCCTGGATGTCAATCTGGTACGGACCAGAAAAAAACTGGTTATTCCCTCCTGACCCCCAGCCAGGTATGCCCCAGGGTCGAAGATCATGACCTCTGACTTGCAGTCCTCTCCTGGTCGCTGTAGCGTTAACATGCTCCAGCTCGTCGTCCGTTTACCAGCCCGTTTCCCTTTGTCTTTCCGTGTGTGGTGTGTGTGTGCCGTGTGTATGTGGTCTTTCGGTGCTTATGGAAGCTTCGTCACAACGGCGTTGCCCAGGTCCAGAGGGCAGGGCCTATGGGTCCTTCATTTCTCCTTTTATGATCGATCCCCACACTTTGTTTAACAAGTGTTGGGGTTACCATTGTTTGCAGGAAGCAACATGTGGTGAGTGCACCACGTGGTCGGATCATCAATAGGATCTGGCCTCTACCAAGCCCAAGAAGAAACCTCATTCTCCAGCCAAGAAGGCATCCTTGGAGACTCCGTTGTTTAGGAGCATGAGCCGTGACCCAGGAGGCTCTTTGCCATCACCTGCTCTCTCTCAGGATTCCCCGGTGGAGCATCAAGAGTGTTACCCCGTCCCCTCCCAACAAGGGGACCTAGGTGTGTCTGATGCCGGGTCCCTGCAAATGGCGGGACCTGAGGAGTCTTGTGGTGAGAGGTGTACCGCGGACAGTTCATCTTTTTTGCAGGAGTGCTGGGTTCACAGTGGCCTGCGGGCATGTGGGACTCTCCTCCTCCTCCTCCGTGCTCCCAGCCACCTCCTTGGAGGTGGGGGATCTTCAAGGTAGACGACGGGAGCCGATGGATTCTTTGGGTGCCCCCCCAGCCCCTGGTCGGGCACTCCCCATATGCCAGATAGGTTGCCCCAAGAGAGGAGGCGCTCCTGTTATGGGGCCCCTCCTTCCCCCCCACCGGGATGGAGGCTCTCGCTAGCAGAGGGAGCTCCCAGGGGGAGACCCACACTGTTAGCTCTTCCTCGGATCACCCTGCCCGCTCCTCCTGCTCACCCCAGGACAGGAGCCACTGCAGAAGAGACGAGAGGAGAGGCGGATCATCGGAAGGGAGATTGTCGTCAGGTGGTTCCTCTTACAGATCTTTGAGGAGACGCTATCGTTCCAGGAGGAGATGCTGTGGTAGGAGTCGAGGTCGTTCTTTCTCCTCCTCCCCAGATCGTAGGTCCAGATCTCACCGTCGTAGCCAGGACTGCAGGGGTCGGTGTAGGGGGGGCCGTTGCCGGGATGACTGGCCCCATAGACGTCATCATTCGTGGCCCTCCCAGTCCCCGAGGTCGGCTCCCGAGCACGCCGGCCCCTCGAGGTCCCCCCCGAGCGGGGGCCTCCCCCACTCCCAGGGGTGTCCCCCTGCGGTTCCGGTGGATCCCGTGTCGGCTCCAGTGGCCCCAGCAGCCTCTGCTCCTGTCGACCGGGCTCCTTCCTGTTCAGTCTGGCAGCCCACTCCTCCCCTGTCCCCACAACTGGTGGCAGGGCCGTCCGTATCAAGAGAAGACTTGGAGGAGGACACCTTTGTGCTCAACAGGCTGCAGAACTCCCTGGAGGGCCAGGGGACCAGGGACGAAGGCTCGGCATTCCGTAGGGTGCTCGAGCTGATCCAGACACAGAACGGTTTGGTGGAACCCCCTGCCACCCCCGACTCCAGGAGGCTCTTGGCAGTAAATTGCCTTTTTGGGGGGAAGGTGATGTCCAAACCTTCCCTATCCCTTCCCCAGGCCCTCTACTCAGCCGAGGCCCTGGCACAAGTGGAGTAAGTGGTGGCAGGATCCAAGAACTCCCTGAGAGCCCTGGGCTCATTGAAGCTCCTCCCAGCTGCCAAAGCCAGGCAAAGGAAGCTGTACACACCAGAGGGATGTACCTAGCCCCAAAAATAGTTGAAGGCCCCCTCACAGCCCTCTTGCCGGGCTGTTCGGGAGATATGTTATTGACTGCCCTGTTGCGTTCTCCTAACAGGAACCCATGGCTATGGAGTCCACTGCGTGGACCTCCATTCACATTGCATCGTGGTTGGACTACTGGATGGGTGCGGTCACCAGCTTCGCAACATATCACGACCTGCAGTTGGTATTGTCAGGGGGCAAGTTCCTGGGCTTCCTGACCACCCAGCTTCTGACCCAATGGACAAACTGGGTCCTGAGACGAAGAGACGCAGTTCTCGTTCGCCTCTCGAGGGGGTTCCCAGGACAGGGAGGCAAAGGCTCTCCAGAACGCTCCAGTGTCGGGCGAACCCCATTTTCCGGATCGTCTGGTGGAGGAAGCCATCGAACGTTGGAGGAAGGCCAGCCAGGACTCCGTCGTCTACAGGGTGTCGTCCTCGGGCAGACAACCAGTGCAAGAAGTAGCTTGGATGCACAGAAGCCAAGACAAGGACCCAGACTGGGGGGAGGGATCCCCACGGGTATGTCAGAACCTTCTGCAGGAGGCTGGGGCCATCAGAGAACTCAGCCCTCCTCCAGGACCGCTAAAGGCCCCTCCTCCGCTTTTAGAGCCAGATCCGCGCCCTCTTGCAGAGGGAAGGGCGGCCGCTTTCCTAGGAGGGAGTAGGAGGCGAGGCCTCATACCCGACTTGACACCTTGGGTGAGGGGGGGGGTGCCTCTCCAATC
>NC_061090.1:3984071-4028517 GCF_015104395.2 Macrobrachium nipponense | reverse complement strand
TGCCTCTCCAATCATTGGCGGGACGGTGGGAGGGAGTGACGTACCAGTTAAGGACCCTGTGTTTCAGCCTGTCCACGGCACTGCAGGTTTTCACAAGGATATTCTCCCTCGTGTATGCCTGGGCCCACAAGAGGAGCATGTGCCTCATGAAGTGCCTGGACGATTGGCTACTCCTTTCCTTCTCAAAGGATCGCTTAAGGGAGCAGAGCGACGAACTCCTGAAACTCTGCACTCGTCTGGGTATCGTCCTGAACTGGGAGAAGTCACACCTGGAGTCCAGCAACAGGATGGTGTACTTGGGAATGGACCTAGATACAGTAAGAGCAAGAGCATTCCCGTCGGAGGGACAGATTTCCAACTTCAAGGATGTAGCGACCCCCTTCCTGACAGACATAACCCGACCAGCTCGAGAATGGCAGAGGCTGATAGGCCACCTTGTCTCCCTGGAGAAGCTAGTACCCCAGGGAAGGCTGAAGATGAGGCATGTCCAGTGAAACTTGAAGGACAAATGGG
Source organism: Macrobrachium nipponense (assembly GCF_015104395.2). NCBI lineage: Eukaryota > Metazoa > Arthropoda > Malacostraca > Decapoda > Palaemonidae > Macrobrachium > Macrobrachium nipponense. The sequence continues at coordinate 4,028,004 of NC_061090.1, read as the reverse complement.
CCTTGGACAGGAAGAACCCATGGGAGATGATAGAGCCCTCTCAGTCGATAGTGGAGGCCCTCTGCTGGTGGTTTGACAACATAGTTAATGAGACAGCTCATCCTATTAGCTAAGAACAATTTCTTTACTTCTTTACTTATCATAAAGAGCTTGTGGTCATGTCTAGTGAAAGGCAGTATCATTCATTTGAGTGGCGACACAGTAAAACAGTTTGATTTACCATAAAAGGAGGTGACAGCTGAACATGTCAAAAGTTTGATATCTTTTCAGGAAGGTAGAGATCTGAAGCTTGCGCCAAAACTCTCTGAAACTCATGTAAATCCATCACATTTTGATAAAATGAAAGTATCAGGCGCTTTAAATTTCTTTAGCAATTCGGTAAATGGAGGACTTCCATTACTTGGTTGAACGCGAAGGATACAGTAAAGACTTACTTACAACAGCTTGGTTCATTAGTTTGATAAATTAGTTCGATTTAATGTCAAGTAGACATCCAATCATGGCACTAAGTAACGTCAATGAATCCTGTTATAAGAAAGCTATACTGCATCTCCAGCAAGTTGTAAGTGTGTTTCTTGAAGTACATATTGTAGTTAATGCACAGTGGAAGCCAGTTCAAACTGTAGTGATATTGTCTACCATTTCCATTCTTAATCTCCAAAGCAATTTTTTAGCTAAAGGTCACAGATATTTACTGACATCCAGATTCACTCAAGATTGTCTAGAAAATTCGTTTAGCTCCATAAGACTGAAAAACCCAGTGCCAACTGCCTTAGAATTCCGACAGTCTCTGAAATTGATATCAGTTGCACAATTTCTGAAATGCTCAAGTGCAAGTAATTATAACGAAAATGACCGCGAGTTTCTAGCTGACTTTCTTAATAAGCCCAATGTTGAAACAAATGGTGATGCTGAAAATGAAACTCTGGAACATGATTTTGACCAATGCTCAAGTGACAATTTGATGAATCAAGCAGAACTGAGCAGCCTCCATTATATTGCTGGTTACTGCATAAAAAGGTTAAAAAGTCAAATAATCACTACACTTTTTGTCTTCAATCAATAGAGAGGAACCACTCAACACAGACAGATTCTTCTCAAAGGTTGACTCAGTTAAAAGAATATAGAAAAAACTGCCTAGTTTATAGCACAGATGCCTGCCTCAGTTTATTTCAGAATGCAGAAAATATTTGATAGACTTTTGTGGAAGAAGCTTCATTACGCAAAAGCCTCGCATTATTCTAGTCTTCGTATTCAAGGCCTCATAATTGGGTCGCAAAAAGAATCGAATCTCTTACTTTCGTGTAGCTATACCCATTTTCCTCCGGTGTTACGCTGTTTCTCAGGAGAGGCATTCTCATCATAACATCCTAATAATAGGATAGTGCTTCTGCAACTAATAATTATTTCCATGCCCTTCTTTCATTTATTACAATTTATCAAAATGTATTTTTTTCAAAATGCCACCTTGCCCTTCTCTCTCTCTCTCTCTCTCTCTCCTCTCTCTCTCTCTCTCTCTCTCTCTTGCAGGATTAGTCTACCTAGTTCCTTTCACCTTTCATAAGTACTGAAAAATAGCACCCTTAGATGATAATGCTGATTAATATCTTTCGAGATAAATTAATCTCTTAATAGTTGTGTCTGATAAATAAACAGGTAAACCGATCTGTGTTATGCAATTACAAAAATAAAAGTACTGAATTCTCCGGACGTCGTATTGGGGAAATTTTTATCCTAACGGATACAGCTTGCACTGCGACTTCAGGGTGCTACGATTCTTTCCGCATTTTAGCCATCTAATGATATTTTATATATTATTATATATATATATATATATATATATATATATATATATATATATATATTGTTACGAAGTGCCAAGTATCTGGTTACTACACTTTACCATTCATTTAATGTTACCTCACAAAAGCCAGACACCTGAACCCTCATAACACGTTTAAACGACTGAATACTCTAAAGGCAACAGTGATCCCTTAACACTTACCAGTATTGCAGAAAATCAGACTAAGTTCATCAAAACAGGTGTGAGGTAATCTTGTAAGTAATTAAATTAATCAAAGGACATCACTCCATCAACAACTTTAAAATCTAAGTATTTCCCTGATTTCAGAAGTCTAGGTACTTCCCTGGTTCTAAGTCACTTCAAGTAAATTGAAGGAAAGCAAATCAATTACCAATCTATGTTTCTACCTAACATGAATATAATCATAATTAAATTCAAATATACTGGTTATAAATGAAAATACTTACAAAAAATTTAAATACAAAAATTTATTATCAAACTCAAAATTTATAAGTGAAATTCACAATATCAGGGAAAATTACTGTTACTTGAAAACAAAGTAAAGTTTAATTAATTCTTGAATCAAATTAACCCTCTTACGCCGAAGCGGTAAAAAAAAAAATTGTCTCCCGTGTGCCGGAGGTGTTTCAGAGTGAGCGCGGAAGCGGAAAAAATATTTTTTTCAAAAAATTACAGCGCACTTAGTTTTCTAGATTAAGAGTTCATTTTTGGCTCCTTTTTTTGTCATTGGCTGAAGTTTAATATGCAACCATCAGAAAGGAAAAATATTATCATTATCATATATAAATAATGCGATATATGATAGTGCAAAAACGAAATTTCATATATAATTGTATTCAAATTGCGCTGTGTGCAAAACAGTTAAAGGTAACAAGTTACTTTTTTTTCGTTGTAATGTACACTAAATTGCAATCATTTTGGTATATAACACATTGTAAAACGATAAAAGCAACACAGAGAAAATATTATCACAAAATAATGCATGAATTTGTAATGCGCAGACGTAAGCAAATATTTTTTTCAAAAATTCACCATAAATCTAAATATTGTCCTAGAGACTTACAATTTCTTTCAAAATGAAGACAAATGATTGAATATTACTATACTGTAAGAGTATTAGCTTACAATTGCAGTTTTTGACCATATCTGACGAGTTAAAGTTGACCGAATGTCGAATTTTTTCATATATATATTTTTTATATGCAATTATTTCGGAAATAAGAAAAGCTACAACCTTGAAATATTTTTCGTTTTATTCTACATGAAATTGCGCACATTTTCATATATAAAACTATGAAATGCCTAATATGAAACGGAGCAAATATTCCGAGAATGGTACGTACGCATTTCGGAGATTTGTGGCGGAGAATCCGCGCGCGGAGGGAAGGAAAGATTTTTTTTTAAATTCACCATAAATCTAAATATTTTGCTAGAGCCTTCGAATTTGTTTCAAGATGAAGATAAATGACTGAATATTACTAGACTGTAAGAGTTTTAGCTTACAATTGCGTTTTTCGACCATTTCGGTAGAGTCAAAGTTGACCGAACGTGGTTTTTTTTCTATTTATCGTGATTTATATGCAAATATTTCAAATATGAGAAAAGCTACAACCTTCAATTATTTTTTGTTGTATTCTACATGAAATTGCACACATTTTCATAACTAAAACTTTATGTAACGGCTAATTTAAAATGATGCAAACATTACCACAATCGCACGTATGATTTTTTTGGAAGAGTTACCACGCGGACGTAAAGAAAATTTTATTTTTTTCATAAATTCACCATAAATCGAAATATTGTGCTAGAGACTTCCAATTTCTTGCAAAATGAAGGTAAATGCTTGAATATTACTAGAATATAAGCGTTTTAGCTTACAATTGCGTTTTTAGACCATTTCGGTAGAGTCAAAATTGACCGAAGGTTGAAATTTTGGCAATTATCGTTATTTATATGAAAATATCTCAAAACTCATGAAAGCTACAACCATGGGTTATTTTTAGTTGTATTGTACATAAAATTGCGCACATTTCAATATATAAAACTTTATATAACGGCTAATTTTAAAATGGTGCAAACATTACCACAATCGCATGTATGATTTTTTTCGAAGAGTTACCGCGTGGACGTAAGGAAAAAGTTTTTTCATAAATTCACCATAAATCGAAATACTGTGCTAGAGACTTCCAATTAGTTGCAAAATTAAGGTAAATGATTGAATATTACTAAAGTATAAGAGTTTTAGCTTACAATTGCGTTTTTCGACCATTTCGGTAGAGTCAAAGTTGACCGAAGGTTGAAATTTTGGCAATTATCGTTATTTATATAAAAATATCTCAAAACTGATAAAAGCTACAATCATGAGTATTTTATTGTTGTATTTTACATAAAAATGCGCACATTTCCATATATAATACTTCATGTAACGTATAATTTACAATGGTACAAAAATTATGTCAAAGTGACGAAATAATTTCCGAGATGTGTCACAGATACTTTTTAGTGCGGCAAGAAAGAAATTTGCGCTTGCGCGCCTGCGAAACGATTGTAAACAAAACAACACCTTGATCCGTGAACTCCCAGCATCCCCCAAGGCGCGTGATTCAAAAGTTTTAGGCTGGTAGGCCTATAAGTATTTTTCCGCAAATTTAAAAAAAAACTTTTGTAAGTCGACGTAAAATACGTCCAGTCGGCACACGGGAGACAAAAAATGTCGACGTAAAATACGTCCAGTCGGCGTAAGAGGGTTAAGTAAAATTAAATCAAAATTAATTTATCACAAATTTCAAGAAAATTAATTCAATTGAAATTCAAAAGTGTTAGGCAATAATTGAAAATTTGAAATTAATCACAAGTGCTAAACAACAACAAAACTTGAAAAGAATTCTAAGTAAATGCAAATTAATTCACAAGTGTTAAATTTAATCAAATGTACAATGATTAAGCAATGAAAATAACTAAGTCAATTAAATTGTGAATGTAAATGAAAATATAAAATAAAAAGACACACTTCAATAAGAAAATGAACAAGTGCACAAACAGTGGCACAAACAAAAACACAAAAAAAAATCAGCAATGTGTAAAAGTGTAAATCTTTTTCACTCAAAACACTGTAACCAACAGTTTTTATCAAACCTTCATAACCACCTGTTATTAGTTAACCACAGTTCCTATCAATTATTAGTTAACCACACTCCCTATCCATTATTAGTTGCAGCTAATAAAAATATAATACTTTACCTTTTTGGTATACCAACTTCTTTCTTTCTCTTGCTGCAGCTTGTATATCACACTTTCACAAAAACCAGGCGCTGTTACGAAATAATGTTTGTTCAGATTCCACAAAAGAAACTATATAACACTAAATAAACTCTAAGAAATATCAAATATGAAATTCTAAGTTACAAGTGGCCAATTTACTTTACGTTAATATAATCTCAATGATGTCGAGTGAGAGAGAGAGAGAGAGAGAGAGAGAGACAGCGATCTAACCGCCTCGAGGTTCTATGATATAATGAAATCTTCTTCCCTTGCTAAAACTGGACAGGGCAGATGATGAGACAATAACTCTTCCAGAAAGTTCGAAATCTGATGCAATCTTCATAAAGAAATGTGCAATCTCCACGTGGGACTCGGCAAAAACATACGCATACGAGTCCAGTCTGTTAAAAAAAAGACACATACTCTACTCGATCGACACGAAGGCTGAGCGACAATTAAGATTGACATGTTTTGATAACAACGCAAAAGTCGAGCTCGCTATCAAACGTGTTGATAGAATAGGAAAGCAAATGGATCTCGCAGACCCTCTAATCTTACAGTGTTGACATAAAAGTTAAACATTCGTAGTTTCGAACAGACAAAGAAGATCTCTCTCTTTTTACATTCTACGTTATAATATATATACATTCTCTTACATTAGGTAATGCGAAATCTGAACACACATTTAATTTTTAAAACATCCTATCTCTAAACTATCTAGGAATCTGAAAAAATGTTACACAATCTACATGACATTTCAAAGAGGGGAAACATGCATTTTGAAAGTAGCAATATATATAAATATATAATATATATATATATATATATATATATATATATATATATATATATATATATATATTATCTAAAGGTAAATCTCTGTAACCGATAATACCTCTGAAGCTAATCATGACTGACAAGAGCTCAGAGAGAGAAAAGACGAGAGAGAGAGGAGATTAGAGGAAGGAGAGAGACGAGAGAGATAGAGAGAGAGATGAGAGAGAGAGAGAGAGAGAGAGAGAGAGAGAGAGAGAGAAAGTCTGGCGTGTGTGTGTGAGGACTCACATTATAATTAGGACGACTTCAGATAGCCGTTAAGTTAATTTCATAAAACGAATGTCCTTAACATTATGATTTTTCACTTCAATCGTAAATTTAACGTTAATTGCACTACCACCTTGCCCAGATGTTAATGGTACAGAAAAGTAACTTTAATGCTGATAAAATTTCTAGGTAATTTATCATGAAATTATTTTTTAAAAATTATCACCATTTGTCCATATCAATATGATCTCCGTCAGCATTCAAAAGACTGGTAACCCTTGCTTTCGTTGGTATTAAGAATTAATTGACCAGATTTTCACGGAATTACCGATTCCCAGAAGACTGAAGGCCTCTTTCAACAAGGGCGTCAGTATTGTCTTACGAAGAGCTCCAGCATCACGAGGAAATAATGAGCTTCTCTTGATACCTGACGTCAGCGTGATGGACAACTTTCATAAAAGTTTTGGGTTCATTGATCGATTTTCTTTCCTCCAACAGGTGAAAGCAACCCACTACGGTTAAGGCACTGCGGGAATAAGAAACAAACAAAAATATGCATGACACCAACAAAATTATTAATGGATTATGCTGTCACTTCCAGAGACTCCTGTAAGTCTCCTTGATTATTATAATTAATAATGTAAATGAACGAGGATATAATTTCCAAACACAAATGAATACAGTATTAAAAAAACAACTGCAGTGAAACACGCCGAAGAGAGTAAGACCAGAATACAATAACGGTACTATACAACAGGCCGTTCAACTTGACAGTGGTCAGCCAGTTCTCTCTGGAGTACCATAACAATTAGCCACTATCTCTGCAAGCACCAATTTCATATCCTTTCCAGTATTCACCAGCCGAGCAGTGGCTATATAACCAAAGCTAAAATTGAGACGTAAACTCATTGTCACTCCCTCCATATACTAAAATCTGAATTCTGCGATCCCTCTCATCTGAGAGTCTGCGTTTATAGTCTCTGAGTATCATGGATTCCATGGCGAAATGTGTGGAGGACAGGGTCATCGAAATTCTGCCGAATCTCCCGCTCGTTCGTTCACCTCGGGATTTCTCTACAAAGCCATTCCAATAGCCCTTCCTGGTCTGTATTCCGTTCAAGGTCTCAGGGACTTGATGTCCTCAAGATATAATTATGCAAGAGCTTTATTGTTCTCATTGGACGAGAGAACATGAATGAAAACAGAATCAGAAGGAGCCTTTTCTTTTATATTTCTAATATAAAGAAAAGAACTGACCTGAACAGCGGTGTAATTTTGACTAATCAAGAAATAAAAGTGTGATTTCTAGAAAAAAAAATGTCTAACCCGGAAAACGCCAAGATGGGCGCCCCCCTCCCCTCGTAAACATGATCTTTCTCACGTGCAGACACTTGGGTATCGCAGATATTTTTTAAAATTTTAATTTACTCTAAAATGAAGAAAAAAAAGGGGAAAAAAGAAATGTATCAGTGTTCAGAAACATGACAAACGATTGCCCTCTGGTTGTAACGGACATAAGACAACATCGCGGTAACAACTGCCCCTCTTAACTATGACGGATGAAGACTCATCTCTTCCCCTTAACCAAGATCTTATTCAGGAAGACCGCAACAGCCCGACGACATTCCAAATCCCACGGGCGCTCTAGATCAGAATCCCGCTCTAGATAACGCCGCCCCTTCCTCTCACCGTCTTGACTCATGCCCTTAGGTCGCTAGACTCTCTATTTACATCCTCTAGGATAATACAGGATCCTTCCAAAATCTAATAAATGTTATTCATTTCCCAACGACGGAAGGACAGAAATCCTTTAAACTTCGATGTAAACGTATTTATCTCGCGGACAATAATTATTATTTTAATAATACTCACGCAAATATTTATTTGTCTCCTATAATCTACTTGGCAATAGCTAAAACCAAATTTTTTACCGCACTATAACTGCGGAAGCGCAAACTTGTTAGTAACACGAGAGTAACTTAAATATAATCCGCTCTATTTCAATATTGAAACAGCAAAATCAGATTCCTTAGCTACACCCAACAACACACACACACACACATACACACACAGAACGCCGATTAGCAATTCCTCAATATAATTCATTAAAAAAAAAATTGAAACCTAAGTACTATGTACCCGAGGTTCTTCCCGGGCAGGCGCCAGAGAATTTTACCCACTTCCTGACCCAGCAGCCAATGAATGGCTAACATTTCATTCGACCTACCCTTCGCAGTGAGATATGATTGAAATGAACACGTGGGAATGTTTTTCAATGATAAATAAATGTCTAACTCACATCGGGACTGAAGCCCAGTCTTTCAAATGAGAATCCAGGGCGTTAGGAATTCCTCCACAGAGGTCCTTGTGCGAGTCAGAAATGTGTATGTATGTATTATGTATGTACACACAATATTATATATATATATATATATATATATCTATATATATATATATATATATATATATATATATATATATATATATGTCCAGTTCACTATACCTTGAGAATAACTTACACCCAAGGGGAACCATAATTTTTAATACGAACTGGATATTGGTACGGCAGCCGTACCCCGATCGCGGTAGATATTGGTGCGGCAGTGAACTGCGCAAGCGCGAACCCTTGTTTACCGCCTCAGGCATATCAGTGACAGCAAGAAAAATGGCGACGGAACAGCATGAACCGCGGAATAATACATTAGTTTTCACCGAAAAACAGATGTTTTCAGACTTTAACGAGCTGAAAGAAGCCATAGACATCTATGAAGACTCAAACTTTCAATAATTATATATACGTAGGTCACGAAAGATCGAATCGGCCCTGAAACGAACTCTGAAGAGGAGATTCAAAGAGGATTATATATAAATATATACACTAACATCGTACCTTTGGTGACTTTCTCGGCCCTTTATTCTGCCCGACATCGGCAGTTGCAAAGGCCCGCCTTTATACACTTTACAATATTCTTTTAATTCACTTCATTGGGTGTCGCAGCTGTCGGAGAAGACGAGAATTTACCGGCTAGTGAAATGGCAAAATTAAACAAAATTTGAGCACTATTCCATTAAAATTGGGATAGGTTTTGTTTTTTGTTTTTGTAGCACAAAAAAAGCGGGCGGGAAAAAATTCAAAAAAATTACAAAAGCAAAACAAAAAGGGGCGGGGGGTGACATTTTGCTAACAAAAAAAGGGGGACATATAATATAGTATGATTAGAAAACTGGTAAACGGATACAGCTAACTGCCGTACCTACAGCAAGTCAAGGGCGCATTACGGAACCACTGACAGAATCTGCCGTACCCCCAACCACACTGTTATAGTACGGCAGGAAGTCTGTAATTGACGCATGCGCAATTCACTGCCGTACCAATATCTACCGCGATCGGAATACGGCTGCCGTACCAATATCCTGTGCTTAATTAATAATTGCTTCTCCACCAGCCAGAATTTCGAACCATCATGGTCTGGTTTAAAAATGACAATCTACTACAGTGACTTTGACCATACGGCTATCAAGAGAGAGACGAGTTGATAACGACTCTGCTTACATTTGGCTGTTGAATTCAGGCTCTGTACTTCGGATTGATATCGACCATGACAGGGACTGATTGGTGATTGATAGCTTTGTAACACTCGAGAAACCCCAACGCCACTTCCAAAGGTATTCGGTCGGGTCATAAATCCATCTGACATTCTAGAAAAATAATGTGGCATGAAAAATAATGCCATGTACCGCCTCGATTATGGTCAAGTATCAACATGCAAAGCGATTTTCGTGTTTCTGGAGAACCGTTATCTAGGAATTTTCATAACTTTAGAACTCTCAGCCAACAGGAGCTTGCGTTACTGTTGCGTGAGTCGAACAGAGCTCGGAATATTCCGTTAATGAACGAAATCCTCGCTATGAACGGCGCTATTATCAATCATCTTTCTTTTTTTAAATTTTCGCATAAGGATAATTTACACAATCATTTTCAAGAGAAAATAAATATGTAAGGTCATAGCGTCACAAATGTTCTAATGTATGGGATTATGCCAAAAGATGTAAACAAAATACCGAATACAAACGTTTTAAAATTCTCTCCAGAGCCGCCTCACCTCATCGTTATACATTAGGAAGCTTGTACCCTCTTTAAACAACCAAACTACCTCTACAACGCTGTACCTGTCTAGACTTTGCCCCTCATTCTTTTTTTTGTTTTGTTTTGTTTGCTGGTACTCAATCCTTGTTCCCCTCCTGAAAGGCAGCGGTCTTTTTTTTAAATTGTCAGTTAAATCATGTTTTTTAATTTAAACTTTTTTTTTAATTTGTAAACTTCTTAATTCTGAGTCTTTTTAACACTTTATTTTATATAATTGTGTTTCTCAGCTTTGAAAAAGAGGACAAATAGTTTATGACGTCTCCTTCAGTTTCCTAGTTTTATATATATATATATATATATATATATATATATATATTATATATATATATATATACTATATATATAATATACATATACACATATAATAATAATAATATATAGAATAATAATATACATAGATATATATACTAATAAATTATATAGATATATATGTATATATAATATATATTTAGATATATGTATATCTATGTATATGTGTAGTATATATATATATATTATATATATATATATATATATATATATATATATGTATATGTATGGTATGTATTGATTGTATGGTATGTTATATTAATATATATATATATATATATTAATATTATATACATATATATATATATATATATATTTTATATATATCTATTATATATATATATATATATTATATATGTCACGTGCCAACTGCCATCCCGTTGGGTCCAAGGGTTGAAATATCAATTAACTGACTAGATCAATGACCTGGCTCAATGTAGGGGCCTTAGCAACGGTATAACTAAATCAGGACCAAGAAAATGAGTGACAGCGAACAGGAAGTAGTCGTTTAAGTATTGTGAAAATAGGCTAGTTGTCCAGAAATATTTGGTTTTAAAGAAAACGCTATGCGTCCACTTAAATTAAGTATAAGTTCACTAAAACTGCATGGCATAACACACGGGCTACACTTGAACCCAGTGGCACTGTAGGCTACGTTCAACAGGGTCACAAATCACTAACTAGTGCCATACCAGGTACGAGAGTGATAGCTCTACTAATTTCATAAGTTGGAAAAACACTCAAAATTAATAGCGTCTATGAGCACTGTTTGGTACTTTCGTTTGCAACTGTTTCTGTTTAACCACCGCTAAATGACACACAGGTAGATAAAACAGCACAGCTGGTACAATCTGCAAAGTATTCGGAGAGAGAGAGAGAGAGAGAGAGAGAGAGAGAGAGAGAGAGAGAGAGAGAGCCATAACTGTATTTATATTCTATACATTACAAAGTAGCCTAAATTTACATGTACAACGGTGGGTAGATTTAAGGATTTCCTTGAAGAATGCTGTATAGTGGGGTTCTCCCATGAGGGTTTTCATCTTCAATGAATCAAGTCCCGGAGGTTATTTTGTAATATATGAACTCCCACAGAGAGCTTAAGGTTATTGTTGTGATATCTATCTTCATATTTTTCTTTTCTTTGTATCAACAGTATAGGGAAAACCACTGCCCTCTGTGAATAGTCAAATGGAAGCTGTTTTTTTTTTTAAATTCTACGTTTGACTATTTTTCCAAGTCTTAAAAGTAGAATTTTAAAGATTTTTTTTTAATTTCATCTAATCAAAATATTCGAAAATTATGCCTTTACTTGCATAGTTCACATACAGGTACTTCTTCGTTGTGTCTCTTACTTATACTGTTATATCGTTCCTAAAATATAAAGTCTTTTACTTCACTACATCTAGCCAACATCCATTCCTACACTGTGTTTTTTTTTTCTAAGGTGAGAGTAGTACGGCATTAAAGGGAATAAAGAGGCCTAGCTAATTGTGTGGACTGCTGGAATCGGTGTAACCAACCAAAACCTATAAGCGCAAATCATAAAAGAAATACTTCTCTATTCAGTTCATTACCTTTATATGCTTTTCCATTTCACTCTTCCTCCCACCTAACTTGAGCAACTCGCTTGGAAAATTTCATGGGAAGTTATTTTTGCGCTCAGTGTAAACATGTGACTTGAAATGAAGCTGTCTTAACGCTAACCAACAAAACTATGTTATGTCTGTCAAGACCTTTCGGTATTTAACTTTTTGCTCCCCGAAGCCTGAAACGAAGGCAGTGGGGAGCCTGGGACGTGACTGGAATTCCAGATTATAGCATACCGTCTTGGCAAGGGCTTCACAAATTGTGTTTAGTGTCTGCGTTTTTTAAATTATCGTTCTCGGTCCCGCAAAACGTTTCTTGAATGAATATGTTGAGATATTCCTCACTGGATACTGAAACCTTTATAGGTTACCAATCTTATATATCTTAAATACTACTTCTCATTACAACCTGTATATCTGTTACTGCTGTGAAGTAGGAGGAACATCGTGTTTCTCTTAGCTCTGAATTGTCGAAATTTTGACGAAGGGAATATAAATGGACGTACCCAATTGGACTCCGAATGACGTTTAAGGAGGGCGTACAGAACAAGTAGTTAAAAGTGTTCGTTATTTTGTTAAAGGCTGAGTAAATCAACATCATATTGAAAATGAATTTTGTGAGGCATATTATTCGGATATAAAGACAAAAAAACACTTCTCAATCTCAAAAAGTTTGGAGGAGGACGGAAATTTGTTCACAACTTTGCATAAAGGATAACATACAATTATTACAACATATTCTTGCAGAATTTCTCTTTTTCCACTCAGTATTAGTTTACTTATTACTACGGATATCAAGAGATCTTGAGGAATTATCTAACAAAATTCTTTACACTATTTTAACTGACCATTGAAGAATGGTATACTGATGGCTCGCCATGGTTTTTAAATCCTTTTGATTGTCTTGTTTCTATACATTTTTATTTATTTATATTTATTTTAATTTTTCATCTAGAGAGTTCTTTAACCCATCAGTAAAATCTGTCTACTCAGTGCTCTAAGAAGGTATACAGGTTGCCATTAAGTTTTCATGATGGTAAATACCTAATTATTTTAATAGACAATTTTTCATCCAATCCATCAAGAACCTATTAAACAATAATTGTTGCTTATCACTATCTTTGATCGTTTTCATGAAGAATTAAATCCATGCAAAAGAAGAAAATTCCATGCCTACTGATAATCACACCTCTTATATCAATATATATATATATATATATATATATATCAATATATCAATATATATATATATATATATATATATATATATAATATATATCTATATATACTCATATATATCTGTGTTTTTTAATAAGTTCTCTCAGTTGTAGAGGAAGTTTCTCCCTCCTCCATACCACACCAGCCCCAAACTCTCTCTCTCTCTCTTTCACCCTTCCCGTTTTTATGTGACATAGAATCTTTTTTATCCTCTCGGGTCCTTGATATATTGCGCTTTTTCTCCAGCCTTTAAAAAAAAATGTTTTGAGTGAACTCTCTGTAAGTCAAACTGAATGCTTTAGGTTAATAATGGTGAAGGGGTGTGAGTTACTTCATTGTTAATAATGGATGACAATTATGTAGAAATTTTAAATTTTAAATGTGTGTATATATATATATATATATATCATATATATATATATATATATATATATATATATAATATATATTCAATGTCTTTTGCTGTAATAGAACAGTATAATAGGAAAATAAAACGATTCGGAAAAGAGTATTTGAACGTTTCAACCATATATTCCGAGCAATTCCTTCTGTGTGAACAGGGGCACAGAAGAAAGTGCTCGAAATATATGGTTGTAAGGTTTAAATAGTGTTTTATGGGCCTTTTATCTGCATTTATATATATATATATATATATATATATATATATATATATATATGTATACATACAACATACATATATCCATACATGTTACGACCTCAGGGAGCTCGCGATACGTAAAACGTTGATCTTCGAGGTATCTTGGTAAGGTTGACCCTGAGCGGAACATCTCTCTCTCTCTCTCTCTCTCTCTCTCTCTCTCTCTCTCTCTCTCTCTCTCTCTCTCTCTCTCTCTCTCTCTCTCTCCTCTCTCCTGAAAGGCATGAAAATACATTTGAAACAATCAAATTAAATCTCTTGATGAATGTGCTGGAAAAAAAAATGGAAAACTAAACTGGTCCAGTCCAGATTGTACTCTGCAGGAAACTAAACTCGTCTAGTCCCAATTGTACTCTGCAGGCCATCTAATTACCCTTTCTGATTGAACGTGCTGATTAATTCATTGCGCAAGTGTACTTTGAAATCATTGTTTACTATCAGCAATGGTACTTTTGATGGAAAATCAATATCAAAACGAAAAATATTGACTATAGAAATGATCAAGAAAGCTGTTAGATCACACTAAATAAGGCAAATAATGAGAAAAGTCATTCATAAGAAATAATGCGAAGTCATTTAAAGTTTACAGATGTTAGCGCGCTACTCAAGTTCAAATCTCTCTCTCTCTCTCTCTCTCTCTCTCTCTCTCTCTCTCTCTCTCTCTCTCTCTCTCTCTCTCTCTCTCTCTCTCAACACAACCCACAGTTCATAATTACTGAAGGTCGCTACATCAGATCCAGAATTACAAAAAATTGTAAAGGACAAATGATAAACTAAATAAGTCAAGTTCTGAAACTCTAACATACAACACGATGAGAAATTCAAGTGATGCACCGACAAAGAAAGTGATAACTCGAATTGGAAAAAAAAAAAAAAAAAAAAAATGGGGATTGGACCAAAACCCGTCTACATCCCTTTCTCTCCAACAATTAAACATCATTCAAAGATTTACAGTTCATATAATTCTCCCAATAAAATAAAGATCATATAATTCTTCCAATAAAATAAAGATCATATAGTTCTCCCAATAAAATAAAGATCATATAATTCTCCCAATAAAATAAAGATGCACAATTAAAAGTCATTGGTTCCCCCAACCCCCTTTACAACTAGCACCACTCGGTGAGGTGGATTGCCATTATATCCATCTGAGAAAGAAGGAATCCTACATAAATAAATTGCAAACAAAATCAAAATAATAATAATCAATTCTCCTGGAGCAAAACTTTTGAAAGAAATGTTTAAGAAGTAAAAAGACAAAGACATACTTGGGCATAAATGTGAGTCTGCTTTCCCCATTTCAGCAGCATCCACACACGAGAAAAAGACAAGTGAATGTCGACGGCAAGAAGCGGGCCCCTAGTAGTGCCAAGTTATCCCTTATCTTTCATATCACTTAGTGGAACAGAGACCCACGCACTCATGTACGTTTGGTTAATAGTCCCACCCATGAGATCTGACAAAACTTGAGTTGAATATAAAATTTATGCCAAAGGCCAAACACTGGGACCTATGAGGTCATTCAGCGATGAGATGGATATTGACAGTATAAAAGGTTTGAAAAGTGTAACAGGAGGAAAACCTCAAAGCAGTTGCCCTATGAATCAAGTGTTCGGAGGGGATGGAAAGTAAGATGAAGAAAGAGAATTTGAAAGGAGGTACAGTAAAAGGAACGAAAGGGGCCGAAGGAACGCTGCAAAGAAACTTAAGTAATGCCTACAGTGCACCCCATGAGGTCCACTGACGGCACTAACCCTCTACGGAGAGAAATCTGACCAAAACCAGATCGGAAGTGTACCTACTTCCGCCCACGTACAGACGCTCGCGACCTCCAACCCCTTGGTCGCGGATGCACGAGCGAGCTGAGCTCACACATCTGCAAAAAGTGATGAATCCCAAGTTACGAAATCCCGCTCTGTCTCCGTTGCAGTCAGGGAGGAGGACTACATAAAACGCTCAAAGACACTCGCTTTTCCGATCAACCTCAACTGAGATTCTGCTATCCTTTTCTCAGAGCAGAAAGTTCTATGCACCTGTATGATTGTTGAGTATCTATCCTATATGTAATAAATTTATATATATATATTATATATCATATATATTATATATATGAATAATATAAATATAAATATAAATAGTATTAATATATATATATATATAATTAATATATATATAATATACATATATATATATATATTAAATATATATATATATATATTATATATATATATATATATATATATATATATATATATATATATATATATTTTATATATATATATATATAGAATATATATATAAATATATATATATATCTATTAATATATTAATTATTATATATATATATATATAATATATATATACTGAAAGGTGAAGAATCAAAGACCAGGTACCAAGAGCTTTCGTGTATTGCGTACACTTCTTCGGTGTTTGGTGACTTATTGCATATATATATATATATATATATATATATATATATATATATATGATAGATAGATATATCGTATATGTATATGTATATATATATATATATATATATATATATATATATATATATATATACACACGAGGCATATGGCTTTAGGATTCAAAATTTAAAAACGATCCTTATATCCACATAATCAGGTCGCTATTACTACTTACAAAGAAATGTTCAAAGAACCTTGTTATTTATTCTGCTCCTGTTAGATATCTACTTATGTCATTTGCCTTAATATACTTTGTTTCTATGACTTCTTTTTATCATTATTTCTACAATTCAAAAACCTGATGAATTAATCCCACAATCCTTTTCTTCTAATTGACCGTTCCCTCTTTCTTTCAAACATTCTCTCCTCTCTCATCTCTTCTCTCTTCTCTCTCTCTCGTCTCTCTCTCCTCTCTCTCTCTCTCCTCTCTCATCTTCTCATCTTCTCTCTCTCTCTCTCTCTCAGCCATTTGCCACTTAGCCTTTGCCAATCTTCATTAATATTCTCTCAGTCTTTCGAGTCTTTCCCTGAAATTCAATGCATCGGTAATGACACCTTTGATGGGATTCCAAGAAAGAGACTGAACTAGTCGGTGCGAACGTCATACCCTATCAATAATATTTTTTTTTCTTTTATAAAAAGCTGAATACAGAAGATTTCCTAATAAAAATAACTAAAACCTGTTATAGTTCCATTGGTTCATTGCACTTTTTTATTTCAGGCTTTTATGGATAATGGGGACGCGTAATGTATACAATAGTTTGGCAAATCTTTTTTCTGTTTATTTCAATGCTGGAAACTCGAGCTTAATTGGTAAGGTTTTATTTTCTGATTTTTAAAATTTCATTTCCTTTTATCTTTATTACATACCTAGTTCCTACTTAGTTTCTGCTGTACGATATTTTATAACATACTTAGTTCCTGCTGTACGATATTTTATACATTCTTAGTTCCTACTGTGTGATATTCTAACGGTTGCTCACTGAATGTAAAATCGTAAAGGAAAAATAGCCAAACATTTAGAGTTGCAGAGATAATTTTATAATTTAGCTCCTAGGTAATTTTTTTCTTAAACCTACTGTATTCCTAAACAACCATTACTAACAAGGGTAATGAATAAATTTCAACTAGTCATGAAGCCAGAACTGCGTTAAGAACACTCAGTTCCATAATTAGCTTAAACTATACCTTAAAAAATAAACATATTGACCTTTGAAGTAATACGGAAGGTCCGTTAGAAAAGTGGTTCGCCTAAGTAGATTAAGTATAAAATATGGAACGTTAGGAATAACTTTCGTTCCTTTTAGAAACTGCGAACGAATTAGGCACAAAAATGAAAGTAAAAAATGCGCCGAAGAAATGCAATCAAGTTTCTTGCACGGCATGTAATGCTGTGAGCCGCGGCCCATGAAGCTTTCAGCCATGGCCCAGTAGTGGCCAGTGTTGTAGGCACTTATAGCGGGGCAGACGCACGATTATGGCTAATTTTAACCTTACATAAAATAAAAACTACTGAGGTCAGAGCTGCAATTTGGTATGCTTGGTGATTGGAGGGTGGACGATCAACATGCCAATTTATAGCCCTCTAGCCTCAGTAGTTTTGAAGATCCGAGGGCGGACACAAAAAGTGCAGATGGAAAGAGAAAAAACGGTCACATTAGTTTTCTTATACAGCAAACTAAACACAAGTAGCAGTGAATATTCTTGCACGACGAGATTTTTATTTTCACAATAAAACCTTTTCAGAAAGAACAAATCATGACTAAACTAACCAATGTTTCCCAATTGCCGACTTTGGTGTGAATGGGTAGCAGCGTGAGCTGGGTTCCAGAATGGGTATGGATGGGGCTAGAAACATCATCTCCATGTCTTCCAGAGAACTGGAAATTCTGTCTCTGGAGTAACCGTTTAAAATCGTGAAAAATATTTATGACACACTGTGATGGTAATTGCTTCATAGCAAAGGAAGTTAAAGGAGAGGAAAACGTATTTTCAAGAAGTTCGGCAGCAAGGACGCATTAGCGCATGTTGTTGGAGGTGCCTGTTCTCATGATGGTTCTAGAATCGGCAGGAGTGTGTGGAACTCGTCAGGCGGCATCGTGACGTGAGAAACGCCACAATTTCTGATACAATACCTCGTCTAGATTCATCTAAGAAGTTCCGGTAATCTCGGGAGTCGTGACGCTCGCCGTAGGCTCCGCCCCCAGATCTGCCGTACAAATACGACGGTTGAAGTAGGAGAAAGGAGAGATCGTCAGAGGAAGTTCATCAGTTAGTAACAGAGAGATATCCTCAGTAAGAGCCACAGATCAGCTTATCTGTGAGAGATCAGCAGCAGCAGAGATCATCCGAGAGAGATAAGAGAAAAAGGGACCGATGAAGAATCAGAAGAAAAGTTGCTCGAGAGTTGGTTGGATTTTGGTCAAGCCATCCTCAGGAGTGGACGACCGAGTTATTTCGACGTTGGGGGGAGACTTCAAAGAAGAGACGTTCTCCTAGAGGTTTTGGGAAGTTCCTGCCCCTCAAGCACCAAGAGTAGACATTATTTTCTTCAATACGGAGTCAAGAAGACGTCGGCAATCGCAGTTCTCCTTTTGTGAAGCCATCGTTTTGAGTTGCCATACTGACTAGCAAGTATTTGAATTGGCTCACTGTTCCCCCAGTTCAAGCAGTGTAAGATTCTATTCTTTTTATGTAAATAGGAGACACCATTCTGCATTTATCCTTGTTAGTAAGCTTGTAAATAAACCTTTGTTGTGTTAGCGTTTCTTTCTATATTCGTATCCCAAGTTTCAACTGTTGGTGTTAATTTTTTTTTTATTATTTCATATCGAACCTGAAGCGGACCTCTCTCAGAGGCCGTAACACACACACACAATATATATATATATATATATATATATATATATATATAATATATATATATATATATATATATAAAACACGCCATGACCAAAACATTTCAGTTCACGAAAGGAATATATATATATATATATATATATATATATATATATATATATGTATATATATAATATATATAATATATATATAATATATATATATATATATAGATATAGATATACACACACACACATATATATATAATATGTATGTGTGTGTGTCTGTGTTTTTTTTTCTTTCTTTTTTATAAATTTCAAGTGACAGATGGCTTCTAAACGGATGTTTCCTTTTCATGCATCTCTGCGTTCATGATTCCTATAAGCGGACAGAAAACTGCAAATGGAAAGGGTCCGTAACAATATTCATGCCATATGACGTCATTCCGAGAAACCCAGACAGCTTTACGATTTGAAAAATTCTGTTCCCTTTAAAATTTAAGAACTCCCTCCAACACTGGCTTCCAGGAGAGAGAGAGAGAGAGAGAGAGAGAGAGAGAGAGAGAGAGAGTGGAGGGGGGAGGTTAATAAAAATCGTACGTGAATCTGACATGACTGAATGCTTCTCACGTACTCGGACACTGAAACTTTCTTTCACAGCATCAGGGAAAGGCGTCTTGTCTACCTACTCAACTCAAGATGAAAGAAATCAGGCTTATTGCCAAATTCTTTTCCATTCAGACCAACTTATTTCCCTTATTTCCATTCTCGTTTGCGTTCCTACAATATTCTTTTTTCTCGCATAACTATCTTTTATGAATTATTTTTTAATCCTCACTGCCTGTGTTGTCTTGATTTATAACTGGATCTAATGACAGTATATGGAAAACTGTAGGTACCGTGTGAAGCCTATAATATATATATAATATAAATATATATATATATATATATATATATATATATATATATATATATACATATACATACATACACACACACACACATATATATATATATTGTGACGTTTGTAGATCGTTCCGTCTACCCAGATATTAATTAATTAATTTGATTTGGAAAACGGCAGCCATTTCTTCCAAATATCAGCTGATTTTTAGTAAAACGCGGGAAACCCAAAACCCGCCAGCCAGAGATAGGGGGTTCCCCAGTTGGGGGAAAGTAGTCTTTTGTCAGCTTTAGGGACGTATCTCAAAAGGGAAGGATGTAGGCAGATTGGTACTTCTTAGACCTATATCTTAAGCTCTCTTTCCTGTGACCCCTCTGCTGGCTTTATGTTCTGTTTCCAGGATTTGCCTTGCTCGTGGGGGGGTTAAGCTGAATCCCAACACCCAAGCAAACCACCTGAATTCTGCCTCAGTCGTCTCCAGACGTGACCTTCGGACGGATGTCCGACCACCTGCCTTCCATTTAGGCCTATCCACGGCGTACTGGTGCGCCCGAGCCCCAGACCTAAGACAAAGCCGGGCGCCACATTTTCTACAAAGGTCCACCCTGAACATTGCATCCAGGTACGTCTTGTGGAACAGCATATTCCCAGTCTCTCCCATCCTATTATCATTTTGATCCTCATTCTCCCAATTCAATTTCCAACCCAAAAGGAACTCATCCTTTTGTTCCCTCTCACTGCCTCATGGCCGCATGCTTCCCCTTGTGTGATCGTCCCAGACCAATGAAGTCATTGCATACCTCAGTGAAACATTAAACAGTTCCTTTTCCCCAGTGTTAGAGAACGAATTGCTAATAGTAACTGATAAAAAGAAATCCTTTCCCTTTATCTTGCTTAATCTGGGATTCTTTTCCAGATTCCATGAGCCACGTGTCATGTCTCTCTGCCCGCAAGTGTTGCATTACCCAAGTTTATGAAACCAGCTTGAATTAATCACACTTTAGCCAGCTATCCATTTGTGAGAGATTATAAGTCCTAACGTCGGGGCCAATAGCATTCACTTTTCTCTAGGCCAGCAAGGGCCTCTTTTGTAAATAAATAGCTGTGAAGTAACGAGCTGAGTTTTCTGGCGACCTTTTCCTCTAAAGAAATATTCATTAATAATCAGTTTTACGGTAAGTTCAATTAATTTCAACTTGTCTTCCTTCAATTATTTCCGTTTACGTATATAGCCTCTCTCAAGGCCGGCTTAATACGTATATATATATATATATATATATATATATATATATATATATATATATATATATATATATATATATATATATATTTCATTAGAAACACTTAGATACTGTGTCAATTACGAATGTAGGTATTGCAATATGTCCGTCCACACTGGTGGTATTGTGGAACATAATATGACTTAACAAGGAGATTAATTTTTTCTTGCGACTAGATATTGCAGATTACTTGGAAATTCCATTTATATAAAAATTCAAAAATTTTCTCTCTAATATTATTCGTATTGAGATGAAAGAATGACTTTATGCGGTGGAATGATATATATTTTTCCGGTTAACAATTATGAACTGAAAATGACCCACCTGTAGTTGCAATCGGGATTTGTTTGTTGATATAGAATTCGGTTATTTTTCAACAACTATTCTATTCTCAGGGAACATTTTGGTAAAAGGATTTTAATCTTTACCGATTCTGATATTGTGGTGCGTCACTGACCTCGGGGCTTCATTGTTATGCAAACTATCGTGTACAGAAGGGGATATATATATTATATATATATATATATATCTATATATTAATATATATTATATATATATTATATATATATATATATATATATATGTATAATATATATATATATATATATATATATATATATATATATATATATATATATATATATATATAAAAGGTTGAGATTGTGTTTGGAAGCAGAAAAAACTAAAGGTACAATCAGAAATTGCTACGAATCTGTTCATGGCGCAATATTTTACGTCTTAATCATTTACTCTGCACCATCTACTAACAGTTAAAACAATTTGATAAAACTCCGTATTTTATATACACTTCATGCGTATTCTTAGAGACACAAAGTCATCGAGAGAGAGAGAGAGAGAGAGAGAGAGAGAGAGAGAGAGAGAGACGTCTGTGGATGATTATAATCTTGTCGTTATATGTACAGAGTGATTAAAAAAGAATGACCCTATTTCATGATCAAATATTTCGTAAGTAAATGTATGAATCAGAATGAGGGAGTGGGTGTTTGAAAGATCAGATTTCCCAGTTTTCTATAAGGTAGAGCATTTTTAAATGAAAAGCTGCCTCAGCAATGAATTGGTCGGATAGGGGCCCAAGACAGTGCTCTTTGTGTTTGGCCTCCTAGATCTCCTGACCTCACAGTTTGTGATTTTTTTCTCTGGGGGTTTGTAAAAGATAAAGTCTTTGTTCCGCCATTGGCAGCTGACCTGGAAAACTTAAAACATCGAATAACAACAGCGATCAATTCAATTGATCCGGATGTGCTTCAATGTGTTTGGGAAGAATTCTCATATCGTATTGATGTTGTTCGTGCTGCAAGGGGTGGCCATATTGAGCACTTGTAACATGTGATATAAAACTTGACTGTTGGTAGAATACTTGTATTATAAGTTGTATTTTTTTCTATTTTCCTTCATGAAATATTTAATCATGAAATAGGGTCATTCATTTTGAATCACCCTGTATATTAAAAAGAAGTGAATCTAAAGCAAGTTTGATACCTTCACGTAAAAATGTGTACGAAATGCCGACATATTAAAATGAATACAAGATTTGTCAGTTATCGATTTGTGAAATATTTCTGTTGAATAAATAATAATGAGATTTATGTCCTTAGCAAAGAACCCAGAGAAATATGCCTTACTCTTTCATATAAGTATTTGTTTATTCGATTATTTTTACTGAAAAAAAGTAGTTACCAAATTGGCCGAATCTTTCTCAGGTACAGGAATCATAACAGTTTTTTCTAGTTCGAGAAATGTTCCTTGTTTGTTTAATATAAGACAAAAACAAGAGAACATTCTTCAGAATATTAATCAGTATGTTTCGCTACCTGAAGACGAACTAAATGGACGATAAAGAAATCTTGAATGAGTTATGCAGAAAACAAAAAAAAATTAATGAAGCAATTTTTGGTATCTTCGTGTTACAAGGGAAACAATATGTTACACAAAATACCTAAAAATGATTTTTTTTTTTTTTTTGTGGCTTCAAAGCACATACACACTTATAAGCGAGGTAGCTTCACTACATAACGCCATAATAGTCGATAAAGGTACAGCATGAACGCGCTTAGGCTAACTTTACATTCAGGGACGAATGATTATGATCAATAAATGGACTGCTCGCGAAACATCGAAATGCACAAGCAAACATACATAGTTCGTCGGTCACGTTTTTGTGTCGGCATACTTTCAAGCACATTTGCAGTCTGCTGCCTCGTGCAGGTGCACCTGTGTCCTAATAGTCTCATCCTAGATTACAGAATGTTTAATTCCTGTTGCAATAAAGTGCAAAACTGAGAGGGAGAAAACTGCCACGTACCACTTTTAATGCTCCAAGTTCAGACTTTGGAAAAAAAAAAAAAAAAAAAAACTAGAATACAGGAGGCAGAATTTGAGAATCACTCGATATAAGCGAAGTTTGGAGAAAAATATGCTCGACCATATTTGTGAAGATGAAGGAGTTTATACTTACAGGGCTTCTGGTAACAAGAAAAAGCCCTAAACGCTACGAAAGCGGAAAGGGGAACTGCATGAAAAAATGGCGAAGGAACGACAAAAAATAATGTAATGCAGCGCACTAGCTAAGGCTAAGTTTTGGTATATCATTGTTGAAATGCAGGCATTTTTGTACACATCCACTCGTTGTGAACGACTTTCATATACATTTTTGTTTATCGGAAATGCATAGATTTGCACCTTGGGCTTTTGAGCAAAATCGACGTAAAATTCCTTTAAAAGAAGCAATTACACCTGAATAAACACACTTCAACACAGCAGCAAACGGAATCACTGTAGAGATGTACCCTATCCTGATCATGACTATCTTTGAATCTCTTATCTCAGGTGGCCTTTGAGGCAGTACTTTGCGAGGATATGTCATCTCCATGATTTATGACTTCCATTATAGAAGGTCTGCTTATATTTGGCGTCCAGGTTAGCTTTTATGGAAAACTAATGAGACGCTCTGAAACTTGAGTCAAGTGGTCGAGAATCATCAGTTTTTGTCCGTTAAACACTGGGGTGTTATTTATATTGATTAAATCTTACTATTAATCAGGTTAACCAGAGATGAGTCATCTTTCTCTCTCTCTTTCTATCTCTACTGAAAGGCATGAAAATACATTTGAAACAATAACATTTAATCTTCTGATGAATGTGCTGGAAAAAATGGAAACACTAAACTCGTCTAGTCCCAATTGTACTCTGCAGGCCAACTAATTACCCTTTCTGATTGAACGTGCTGATTACTTCATTGCGCAAGTGTACTTTGAAATCACTGTTCACTATCAGCAATGGTACCCTTGATAGAAAATCAATATCAAAACAAAAAAATGTTGACTATAGAAATGATCAAGAAAGCTGCTAGATCACACTAAATAAGACAAATAATGAGAAAAGTCATTCATAAGAAATAATTTACGAGAAACCACCAAAAATGATGTGTGGAATAAAATGCGAAGTCATTTAAAGTTCTCTCTCTCTCTCTCTCTCTCTCTCTCTCTCTCTCTCTCTCTCTCTCTCTCTCTCTCTCTCTCATCCGAAACTTAACACACAATCCGCAATCCGAAACAAAAATATGTTTTTTGGCTAAGCAAGGGAGGAGGGCCGAATTAGTTTTATGGTTGAGTGATTCTCTGACTTTAACAAGATTATATATTTCACGAAGGCAATTCCATTTCAGCCGAGTTGGAGCTTTCGTATTTCGTCAATCCCTGGTTTAATTAAGGAAGTTTTCTGGGATTCTTTCTTCCAGACAAGAAGCGAGAATTATCTTCATACTATAACAAATTGAGGAGAGAGTTAAATGAAAACGTCCGCGAATGTTACCATAATAACAGAAAAGACACGTCAACTACGATAAAAATCATGACTAAACTGAGCACAGAACTCTTCAAAGAGTAATCAGTCGTAACAAAAGAAAAAATTAATAGTTTTATCTAGTTCCAATAACTTCTTATGACAAAGATCGAGCAGGTCCTGCGATATACCTCATGATACTAGGCAAGTGGCAGAAATACCAACTGAACACTATAATTTTTAATGATATCCGAATGCAGATGTCCAGGTACATTCTATAATTAATGAAACTATAGTTCTAAAAGCAATTTTTCACTTCAGGGACGAAACACTGCTAGAACCACAGAACCACTATTACTAACGCTGCTTAGGGTTGCGTTGTCAGAGCCTGGATAATGGCATTCATTTTTGTGTCTGGGAGGGCAAGGATTATTTTGTATTTTATCAAACGCTACTTTGTGTTGCCACAAGCACCAAGTTAATATATCCTGGCGCCTCTCTTGCATTTTTGCAGATAATCGACTACGGTCATTGACCCTACCGCTTTCTCTTGGTTTTTAACCATGGCCTTCCTTCAAGCATCCAGAGCTGAAGCGATGGAGATAAAGCACTAAGCGCCTTTAACGCTGTCCATCATCCTGCTGCAATGATTTCTGGCGCTTATCCTGAGCAACGCCACAATTTTCGAATGTGGTTCTAACAGGTGAATGTACCAACCAAGGCTCAGTGACTAAATTCAGCTACTTCTAACCAATGACGATACCAGTAAAACTGATTACTTTGTAAACGACAGTTTAGCACTAGATGAGAAAAACACGGAAGACATTCTAATTGAGCACCATCTTGTTCATGAACAAATGAAATACCCTTCCGTAAACTGGCTGATAAATCATGCTGGGGGACTGGCTGACGTTTTGGGGCCTTAGTGGCTTGAGCTGTTATACTTTAGACCTTGCTACCAACTTGGCTAATTGTACCTTCCTTACAGGCAGAGATGTAGCACACCCGAGTTCCCCATAAACATAAAAATAATTTTCTTAATGGACTTTCACTGCGGCCCTGAATTCAGCTCTCCTATTTAGATCAGTATCTCAAACTCTGCTCACTTTTCCCAAAATTAGGAACACTCTCAGTAACAACTAATAATAAGTTACCACTTCCACTTCCCGATTTATTTCAAGTTGTTTTAATCTCAAACTGTTAATCAACACAACATTAATTCCTCAGTTTACCCTGTGTTTGATGCTTTAAATTTCTTGGCGATTCTTTCAGTGACCATTTCTTCTCCCCCCCCCCCCCCCCCCCCACCCCCCCCCCCCCAATGCGAACTTTTTACTGTTGAAGGACTTTTTGTTCATTTTATTAAGCTGTAAGCTAGCTTGCATTTAGGAACTGAGTGGATAATATTAGGAATTTCCATTCTTTTTCTATACTTTACTGTTCCTCTAGACGATCGACGTAAAAATAAATTTGATGTCATGTATTCATCAGCCTTTTTTATATCCACCCAACCATTTTGACCTTAATAAGATTTAGTCTTGCAATCGGAATACACAGCACGATTTCATAAATTCTAAAAGTAACCGAAAATAATATTAATAAAAAAAAGGAATTGCACGTCCAAATCGCCAGAATATTTCCCCACTTTTACAACTTCCAAACAGGGACGAAGCAAAACGAAAAAATATTAAAACTTTTTACGGGTTTCACGGGGATGGAAAATAATCCTCTCATCTGTTAGGTACCCTGACGTTAGCGAAGCACAAACTTACAATTGCCGCCGCCCCACCGGGCTCTCTCTCTCTCTCTCTCTCTCTCTCTCTCTCTCTCATCACACTAACGATCTAAGTATTTATTAAAGGGGTTTATTGATACGGTAAGGCATAAAAAGATGATCTCGTATTCATGAGCACAGACAGCGTCTTTCTACATTACATCATTACTAAAATTGGCAAAATTGTTCTTAGTTAATGTCAGTAAGTCTTATTTTTTCATTACTGAAAATAAAATGTACACTGCAGATAAACGTTTTTCTGTTAAGTATGAATTCATCTCATATTCTAAATGCCACAAAGGAAGCAATCCCCCATTAATGTAAAAATGTAATTAAATTTTTTTTCTTTTATGTTGGTAACTTTATGAATTTGTCTTAATTCTCACACCCTTGCTTCCAGGGAGGCTTTTAACCGCACCAAGGGGTTATTGTGATACATAAAGGAAATTCCCTTTGGCGAGAAAACTTTTCAGAACTTTAGAAAAAAGGAAGCTGGACTCAAAAGAATGTCTTCAAAGGGATAATTAAAATCTGCAAACAAAACTCGCTTGTATTTTTGCACACTTGGTACGATGTCAACAAAGGCATTGCCTTTTGGGAGGAGCTGTGTCCTTTGCTGGGAGGTAAAGTCAAGTTATGCCCTAAAGTACTTTGGTCACTTGGCTTACACAAACGCCTTTTCTTCCCCAACTTCCTCCTCATTATCTTCTCCAACTTCCTCCTGCTCCTCTCAGTTTCTTTCATCTTAAGCAAAGAACAGGACGGAAGACAGTCACAGCATATATATATATATATATATATATATATATAATATATATATATATATATATATATATATATATATATATATAGATATATATATATATATATGATGTATATGTATATTTTTCCAAATGGATCTTGTCCGGATCTTTCTTATCCTATATATATATATATATATATATATATATATATATTATATAATTATATATATATATATATATATGTGTGTATATTTTTCCGAATGGATCATGTATATGTATATTTTTCCAAGTGGATCTTGTCCGGATCTTTCTTATCCTCCCCGGGATGACAATAGGGAATCTGGGAATTCCGAATGCTTCAAGACAGTCTCCAGGCTCTGTAGCCTTTCGATTTCTTGCACAATACTAAAAGCAGAATCTTATGAAGAAGAACCCGGAGACGAAAGGCCTCGAAGATTTCTTCGGGGATGAATAGGCCCGGTTCTTGGAGATGAATTCCGGAGGCTTCTGGGGATTCCAAAGGCGCTTCAAGACGATTCCCAGTCTTTGAATCCTTTGGAAACGCCCACTGGATTCTTCAGGCATGCCTCAGGAGCTGAAGATTGCTTCAATGGATTCTGGACTCGTGAAGACGTCTTCAAGTATACTCAGAAACCACCGGAATTCCCAGAAGCCTTCTCTTGTCGACGGATATATATATATATATATATATATATATATATATTATATATATATATATATATATATATATATATATTGTAATGGAGTTAACTTATTTGATTAATTTTGCATTTTTGCTATGCTTTTGACTTCGCCATTAAAGTTAGTTTCTGTTTGTTTTTGTCCAGTTTTGTTTACATATGTCGTTTGAGGGCTGGACTTGGGGTCTTTGACTCCCCCAAAAGGGTAGCTATAGTTTTAATTGGTACGTCACCCATGTAATTGTTTTTCTTTTCATGATTGATGGTGCTTTGGCTGTTCGTCACCTGTTTGTTTTCATCTCCGCTGGTGATGTGGGGACCTTCTGAGTGATGAAACGGCAGTTAACGGCTCCCTATAGAGAGGTTTCCAGCTCCCATATTTTCCTGACGGCTTATGGCAGTTTGCACGAATGTTCGACGTTTTGCAGCTGGTGGCATCTTGGAGGTGTTCCTTACCATCCCCCTATGAACAGCACTTTCGCTGGCGTCTCTTCAGTTTGTGTAAGG
Source organism: Macrobrachium nipponense (assembly GCF_015104395.2). Taxonomy (NCBI): domain Eukaryota; kingdom Metazoa; phylum Arthropoda; class Malacostraca; order Decapoda; family Palaemonidae; genus Macrobrachium; species Macrobrachium nipponense. The sequence goes on along the minus strand of NC_061090.1, from coordinate 3,998,941 downwards.
GATCGTGTGATGCCTTTCCTTTACAAGGCGTACACTTCGGGGTTGTGTGATGCCCTTCCTTGCCATACGTACTTTTGGAGGCGAACCTTGCTCGTCATTGCCCTTGCCCTTTGCTTGCTGAACCTCTGGAGTCGTTAAAGGGCCTCCCAGGGGCGGAGAAAAGGGTAAGATCCCAGACCCTGTGTGTTTATCATAACTATTCTCACCTATAGAGACGACTTGTGTTGGGTGTCTCCTACTTTGTGGCACTACTGGAGTTTACCGTTGGAGACGACACTTCGCTATGATACTAAGAGAGACGACTTTCTAGTGGAACAGTAGTTAATTGTTGTTAAAGGGATGATATTTATGTTTCCATAGTCTTAATGTATGTTGTTATTCAAGTGTGTGATTTAATTAGGTTTAAGGTTAATTTCTTACTTTGTCTCTTACTATCATAATGACCTGTGCATCTGTGGTTTTTATCTCCACCTAGTAACTTTTTCTTTTACTTTAGTGTGCTAGTTAGCTAGGCGAATGTGTTTTTTGGATTTGTAATCATGAGTTTTTCTTCCCTAAAGTACAGTTTTCAAGGGATTTCTTTGCAATTGTGAGATTTTAGTTGTGATAAATAATTAAGTGTTCGTTTAGTCTCTGTATCCTTCTCTTTGAGGAAGTACTTTGAATTGTTTGTGTTCTGGTTATGAGTCCTACTCATTACCATAGTGGTAAGGGCTTTAAAGTGGATTAAAGAATCTCTGAACTCATCACCATCTCTTAGAGTTCATAACAATATATATGTCGACGACAATGAGATTAAACGATACGATATGACGATTTTTCGCTAAATTTACATTTCTTTCTTTTGTTATAATGCTGAAATTTTAGTGGGAATAAAGCTTACAAGAAAATTCTAAATCAGCCGCTGTCAGTAAAGCCCGCCGCTGACGTTCAGTTATGCCTGTACAGTTATAACTGTGCAGTCGGACTGCGCAGGCAAATCTTCGCCACGGCCACTAGCGATACAGGCCGTTTCCTCAGTCCTCCGTAGCAGCCATGGCGTCAACACACGATGCCCTGGCTGTAAATGCTCTCTTGTGAATTTGTTAATAAGAGTTTAAATTTGGTTCCAAGGACTTTCATAATGTTCTGATATTTTTTTCTATTTCATTAACAGCGTTAATACTGCTTTATTTTCGTTTAAAGATTGACTTTCTTATGACATGTTACAATGAAAGAAAATCCTTAGCTTACTACTGTCTTCCTGTGTTTCATTCGCATTTTATAAACGAAATTACATACATGGTGCATAATCATGAATGAACGCATATAGGCCTATTCTTGTTTTACATAATTTTGTCGTAATATCTATTCTCATTGAAAAACTGTCTTGCATATATGGTTTATAACCACTAATCAACATACATAGGCTTAATCTGTTACGATAACCTTTGGATTTTACTTGCCAAACCAAAGTATCATTCACATAGATTTCAATGAAATCTACAAGACATTCAAGAATGTTGCTGCCACCCTCAGCCTTCATTATACACTATTACTTTTCCTGTGGAAAAATGTTAAAATATAAATATATATTATTCTGGCTTCCGTATCGTTTATCAGTAACATGTAAATCCAATATATTATCAATTTAGGCATAAACACTTTTCAATTCAATTAGTGCATGTTTTCTGTCCGCGGACAGACAGCGAACCGAGCCAAAAAAAGTTGCCTTCACCGCATTAACGTTGCAATGCGCATGCACAGCCGTTTGGCCTGAGGTTCATCGATTGAGATGAGTTATCTACCCAGGCCGCCTGTGCAGGCCAGAAAAACTGTGCAGGTTGTCTACACTAACGTTCAGTTATAACTGCACAGTCCAACTGTGCAGTTATAACTGCGCAGGCGTAACTGAATGTTAGTGGCGGGCTTAAGAATCATTGTGGTCTTTACCGAAATACCTTCGTGTGTTCCCTGAAGACGTTTTAGAATCCTTCCATCTCCAGCTTCTGAAATGACGAGAGAAACGCCAATTGCGCATGCGTTTAGCACCACAACTGGACCAGTGGTCATCTCCGAGGTCCTCCAAGTCGTCTTGAAGCCTTCATAGACAGTAAGTGAGCAAAGAAGGCGAAGAGTATGGTTAAAATGGATTGGATGACGAAACAGATCCAATAAAGAAGGCGATGACAAAGCAGATTGACTAAAAGAGATTTTCCAGAGGGAAAAGTACATCAGGAGAATGGGAGATAACGTCAGGCTACAATTGTCTAAGGATAACAATACGGACTACTTCGCGGATTAATTCAGCACGAATTTATACAAAATAAAAGGTAGAGAACTGCAGAAGTTTTTCCTCGAAATAATAAAGAAAAAGAATAAAGAAAAGAGGTCATCGGCATGGAGGTGTACTGAAGTAGAGAACCTGAGGTGTATTTAGCCTTGAGGGCTTTTGGGCCCCATCCTTGAAGTTCTTGGGCCCTTTCCAGGCCCACTTCCCCAGCATGGCAGGATGCCCGCCTTCCTCAGAGGACGCATCCTCTGGGTAGGACCCTTCCCTTGAAGGCTGCTCTCAATAGCTTGGTGAGCCTTGAGGACTTTTGAGCCTCACCCTTGAAGTTTTTAGGCCCTAGTTTCATTTTTTCACCATGAATGTAATGAATAATGGCGATGGTGACCATAGGTATTGCAACGTTGATTTGTATGAGATCAATGAGAAGTCCTTCAGACAAAGGACCCAGTTCCCGAATGGCAGCCTCGTTTGAACAGGGAGTCCTTTAAATCCCTCCTGCCACATGAAGCATGGTGCACGGCTCTCACTATTGTGTTCGCGTGTGTATATATATATATATATATATATATAGATATATATATTATACATGTGTGTGTGTGTGTGTGTGTGTGTGTGTGTGTGTAATCTCCCTCTGTCAATAAACGAGCTTTCTGCTAAGTAAAGGCCAGTATGTGCGCTTATTTATGAAGACAAACAATGTATCTATGAATAAATATTTTCTATTCATAGATGTAGTTTTGTTTTTCATTTGATGAATTCATTTTGTGTATAATCACCTTCAGCTTGGGGTAACTCCATTGAGTCTGTTTCCACATAATTACGTAATCAAAAGAGTGAAACATTTCAGACGAACTCCAAGAACTAAACGTCCAGAGAGAAAAGTGCTAAAACGTTTTATGAATCAAAACCTCACATGGTTGAAGTTAGTAAAATTTAATCCAATCCATCGCATGTGGATTCAGCTGGCACTGAGTAAACAGAGGCCCTGATTCGTCTTGTGCTTTGATTAATTAAAAGAAAAAAAAAAAAAAAAAAAAAAAAAAAAAAAAAAAAAAAAAAACTAACTCTAAAATTCTCAGGTGTCTCTCGCTACTGAATAAATGGTTCCGCAGCTAAAAGAATTTTAGGAACTGACTGATGGCACTTGGAAAACGAAAGGATACCTTGGATTGCAATTTACAGGCAAAAGTTCATTTTTGGTCTCCATTATTCTTCTTTAATTTTGTCATTTTCTTTGAAGTGTACGCTTGAGTCTTTTCAAATACAACCTTTCCTAAAATAAATTTCCAAGACTTAGGTACCATTCTTCGAAACCATACTTGGCTAAGTATCGTGTATAAGAGCCCTTATACACGACAGGGCGTGTTTGAGGAGCTCATTCCTTTAGCAGTGTTATCAGGCAAGACTGGGTAATGGTTCTGATATCTCCTGTGCCAATTTTAGATTTCTTGTTATTTTGGCATTCTGTCTTATTCCAAGCGCTTAGATTGTTGGTATGTTTATCTCTCTAGATATTGCCGATAGACTGACTTCACATTTTATTATCATTCACATGATAATCACACTGAGATGGTTCTAGGAGTCAATTACCCTTTCATTCTTCCCTCCTCTTAATTTTTTTTTTTATCTCATCTGCCCCCTTTTTGGAAAGTATTTCTACCCCGTCCCCTTGTAGAGTTATAAACACTTCATCTAGTTTGTAGTCCGTACCCGTTCGTGTTTACTTTGCCATTTGAGACACCAACTACTTAGTGGGGACCGGTACCCGGGCGGTGAGGCCGGGTGCCACAGCCCCAGACGATATGACTGTATTCCAAATTAAAAGTTATCTAACATCGGTATTTTTTTTGTGCCGAGCTAACGCTCGAACTTTTTATTTCCTTCTCTTCTTATTTCCTATGTTGTTATACCTGTCCTACTTGTCAGAACGTAAGAATTCACAATTAAATGTTTACCGTAAACTACCAACCGAGCGGTAGTTTTCCCGGATGTAATTTTCACCTGAATCTTACCATATTCAGCAACGATTTGAAAACGGCTTGGTCTTGTTAGTTAGGTAGTCACTGAGTAGAGAAAGACCCTCTCTCCTTCACCCCTCTTTAACCCCTAATGCTCATAAATTGGTCCGTCAGCTGTTAAGCACTTACGTGTGATTCCCCACCGATGAAATGTGCTTACAGACAAAAGACAGACAGAAAAAACTACTGTATTTTGTAGTAAGAGGACAACTGTTCCTTCAGTCAGTCTTCCAGGCCACAGTGTCTCCAATTTAAAAACCTTCCCAATTGGTCAATTAATCCAGCCTCCAGTAGCAATTCGTAGGAACCTCTTGACGCCACCGGTTTTCAACGCTAATTTCTTCTCAATATTAGAGGCTTTGCATAGTTCTTTCTGATGGAATTCTCAGCCTTTTGGTCTTTGTAAACATAAAATTTTTACCCATGAATATTTTGTATTTAATGCATACTGATATATATTATATTATATATATATATATAATATATACATAAAAGTATGTATATGCTGTGGCATTTATCCGTTGTTCTGTTTAAGTGGCGAATGTCAAAAAGTAAAACATGTTATATAAGCAAAGAATGAAGCAGAAAAGGCTATAAAAATCGAATAACGTTAATATATATATATATATATATAGTATATATATATATATATATATATACTATATATATATATAAATAAATATAATTATATATATAAAGAAATTACCTCCTAACTGTAGCTTTATCCTAATTCATTCATTACTTATATAACATTTTACATTTTGACATTCGCAAATACATGACTCACATAACACAATCAGCTCATAATGGCTACCGTACACACCACGGCTATAAAATCTGGTTGGAAAGTGAAGTAAGACGAGCTAGCCAGACAAAGGCTCCCCCATGAAAAGCAGAACCTCATTAATTTCCAAATGAGTTACCTTAAGTCCGAAATGAATATGTCTGCCTTAATGAAAGTCATAAATCTTCATTGCATTATTTTCTCTTTGGTAATCTGCGCAGATGAAGCTCTCAGCTACGATGAGTCTGTGAATGAAGCGATGTATTTCATCCGAGAAAACAAATGAACGGGTACAGGAACCTGAATATAAATTGCAAGAGTAGGTAATAATAATAATAATAATAAAATAATAATAATAATAATAATAATAATAATAATAATAATAATTAATGTTAGAAATGAACGGGTACAGGAACCTGATATAAATTGCAAGAGTAGCGGTAATAATAATATCAATAATAATAATAATAATAATAATAATAATAATAATAATAATAATAATAATCATAATCATAATAATAATAATTAATTATTATTATTATTATTATGATTATTATTATTATTATTATTATTATTATTATTATTATTATTATTATTAGTACAAAAAGACAAGAGTAAGGGAAATATAGCCAGTAACTACAGGCCTATCACCTGCCTACCAATAATGTGGAAGTTACTAACAGGTATCATCAGTGAAAGGCTATACAACTACCTAGAGGAGACAAACACCATCCCCCACCAACAGAAAGGCTGCAGAAGGAAGTGTAGGGGCACAAAAGACCAGCTCCTGATAGACAAAATGGTAATGAAGAACTGTACGAGAAGGAAAAACCAACCTAAGCATGGCATGGATAGACTATAAGAAAGCCTTCGACATGATACCACACACATGGCTAATAGAATGCCTGAAAATATATGGGGCAGAGGAAAATACCATCAGCTTCCTCAAAAATACAATGCGCAACTGGAATACAATACTTACAAGCTCTGGAATAAGACTAGCAGAGGTTAATATCAGGAGAGGGATCTTCCAGGGCGACTCACTGTCCCCACTACTCTTCGTAGTAGCCATGATTCCCATGACAAAAGTACTACAGAAGATGGATGCCGGGTACCAACTCAAGAAAAGAGGCAACAAAATCAACCATCTGATGTTCATGGACGACATCAAGCTGTATGGTAAGAGCAATCAAGGAAATAGATACCCTAATCCAGACTGTAAGGATTGTATCTGGGGACATCAGGATGGAGTTTGGAATAGAAAAAATGCCCGCCTTAGTCAACATACAAAAAAGGCAAGTAACGAGAACTGAAGGGATAAAGCTACCAGATGGGAGCAACATCAAACACATAGATGAGACAGGATACAAATACCTGGGAATAATGGAAGGAGGAGATATAAAACACCAAGAGATGAAGGACACGATCAGGAAAGAATATATGCAGAGACTCAAGGCGATACTCAAGTCAAAACTCAACGCCGGAGATATGATTAAAAGCCATAAACAACATAGGAGGCAAGTGCCAGTAATCAGATACAGCGCAGGAATAGTGGAATAGACGAAGGCAGAACTCCGCAGCATAGATCAGAAAACCAGGAAACATATGACAATACACAAAGCACTACACCCAAGAGCAAATACGGACAGACTATACATAACACGAAAGGAAGGAGGGAGAGGACTACTAAGTATAGAGGACTGCGTCAACATCGAAAACAGAGCACTGGGGCAATATCTGAAAACCAGTGAAGACGAGTGGCCAAAGAGTGCATGGGAAGAAGGACTAATAAAAGTAGACGAAGACCCAGAAATATACAGAGACAGGAGAAAGACAGAAAAAACAGAGGACTGGCACAACAAACCAATGCACGGACAATACATGAGACAGACTAAAGAACTAGCCAGCGATGACAATTGGCAATGGCTACAGAGGGGAGAGCTAAAGAAGGAAAACTGAAGGAATGATAACAGCGGCACAAGATCAGGCCCTAAGAACCAGGTATGTTCAAAGAACGATAGACGGAAATAACATCTCTCCCATATGTAGGAAGTGCAATACGAAAAATGAAACCATAAACCACATAGCAAGTGAATGCCCGGCACTTGCACAGAACCAGTACAAAAAGAGGCATAATTCAGTGGCAAAGCCCTCCACTGGAGCCTCTGCAAGAAACATCAGCTACCTTGCAGTAATACGTGGTACGAGCACCAACCTGAAGGAGTGATAGAAAACGATCAGGCAAAGATCCTCTGGGACTATGGTATCAGGACGGATAGGGTGATACGTGCAAACAGACCAGACGTGACGTTGATTGACAAAGTCAAGAAGAAAGTATCACTCATCGATGTCGCAATACCATGGGACACCAGAGTTGAAGAGAAAGAGAGAGAAAAAATGGATAAGTATCAAGATCTGAAAATAGAAATAAGAAGGATATGGGATATGCCAGTGGAAATCGTACCCATAATCATAGGAGCACTAGGCACGATCCCAAGATCCCTGAAAAGGAATCTAGAAAAACTGAGAGGCTGAAGTAGCTCCAGGACTCATGCAGAAGAGTGTCATCCTAGAAACGGCACACATAGTAAGAAAAGTGATGGACTCCTAAGGAGGCAGTATGCAACCCGGAACCCCACACTATAAATACCACCCAGTCGAATTGGAGGACTGTGATAGAGCAAAAAAAAAAAATAAAAAAAAATAAATAAATAAATAAATAATAATAATAATAATAATGGCTATTTCAGACGCATTTATTTTGTATAGAATTTTCTCTATTCTTTTTATTGCTTACTTTTCATCTGTACTTAAGTTGGCTATTAATACGCCAAACGGGATTCGTGTAAAAAAAAAAAAAAAAAGTTTGTCAAAATTGAATATATAATGCAAAATACCACGTTTTTTGACATGAATCCCCCGTTTGGCGTTTTAATAGCCAATCCTCAGTACAGAAGTAGTCAGTAATAATAAGAATAGAGAAAATTCTATACAAAATAAACACGGCTGAAATAGCCATTATTTTCAATAAAACCTGTACTCATGAAAGTCTTCTTCCAGCATATATAATATAATAATAATGATAACTTTGCCTTGTTGGACGCATCGTATCCCATGATAGGAACTAAGGCTAAGGACAAGAGAACCTCCTTATCATCTTTGCTTTTAACTTTCCCGAAAGCAGATCAATCAATAAGTGCCGAAGGCAGATCGAGTTCCAAAAAACTTCAAGATCACCTCTACCACCAATGGGGTTCTTCAGGGTTCTTGAAAGGACCCGATCTGTTTCGACAACCTTAGATTTTTCTTTTTTCTTTTTATCATCATTACAAGTTTTTCTTTTTCGATTAAACTGTTGATCGAGGACTTGTACCATTTGTCCTTTTAAAGATGGAGGCTTGGTAATATATCGTTATATAAAAGTTGATACAATATTGAATGGATAAATAAGCAAGCCAATTATACTTACTCAAAAAGTTGCTGATGATATGGCTTGTGTAATTAATCACTTTTGATGTTGAAGTGATTCGGAATCGTTTCCTGAGTGGAAAAAATAGCATTGATGTAAATTGAATAATTCCTTTTTAGAGCTCTCTCTCTCTCTCTCTCTCTCTCTCTCTCTCTCGCTCGGCTCTTCTCTCTCTCCTCTCTCTCTGTGACTCATGTAGATATATATATATATATATATATTATATATATATATATATATATAATAAATATCAATAGATAGAAAGATATTTATATCTATCTATCTATACTTACATACATACACACACGCGCGCGCACACACTCGCACACACACACACACACACACACACACACACATATATATATATATATATATATATAGATATATATATCTATATATATATATATATATATATATATATATATATATATATATACACATGTGTGTGTGCGTGTGTATGCACGAGAGAGAGAGAGAGAGAGAGAGAGAGAGAGAGAGAGAGAGAGAGAGAGAGAGAGAATTTACTAAGCAAACAACTAAGATTAAGCCTTGGCCTTTGCAGAACAGATTACTCTAATGCAATACCACCTAGGATTTTATTTCAGTATCTATAATCCACTATAAACGTGCTTAACACGACCTCTTTATTATTGATACTATTAATATGTTATTACGATCAGTACTGGTTGCAATAGTAGCAGGAACAGTGGCTCTTCTTGTTACTGTTTTTATTATTGTAATTACCACTGGACTCCAGGCAGAGGTGGGTAATATAAACAAATATGAGCTGTATGGACGATAAAAATAAAATAAAAGATTGAAATACGCAAATGCTTGAGCATGAAGTGAAAAAGAAAAGAAGTTTGCTAAAAAAAAAAAAAAAAATTAAAAAATACAATACTGCTATCTTCGCTACTACCAGGTTTCCCGTGGCCCTCAGTGGGTGAGAAATATGCTGCCTCGAAGTTCCTCTGGCATCAACAACAACTTATTATGTAAATTTGACCTAGAAGTGATTTCCATATATATATGGTTCCCTGAATATGAATGAGGAAGGGAGAAAGGATTTTGACCAGCTTTGAGGTAAAATGTGATTTCAGCGCGCAAAGGAAAAACTTCCTCTCCCTAAACTAAACCACTAAGGATATTGAACATAACGAATGGCAAAGTGTTTGCTGATACATACACACATACACATTGTAAACGCCTGTCATAAAAAATGTTATGAATGGTTTTAATGTTCAAGTTTTAGCTAACACTTTACTAGAACAAGACGCACAGAGATCTTACTGCCAGCCAAACATTAGCAATACCCATTGACTAGTATTTGCATTGAAACTGTTCGATTGCATTTAGACCTGTTCCATTCAATGTTGAATCATGAAAGGCTACGAGTGCAAAGAACGCTTCAAGGCAAATTTTTATTACAAAATTTGAATCTATGACAAGTTATATTATTTTGCTCCAGCAAATCTGAAAGGCTTAGAAATGTTACAGGAACTTTAGTGCCTTGAAAACCTAAATTAATACGATTAAGATATTCAAGGCTTAAACGTAATATATTCCGAGGTAATTGGCAGTTATCAAATCATGAGAGACAAGGTTTTGAAATATTGTGAAAAAAAAAATCACATTTTTTACATTTTACATGTCTACCCTTTTGCTAAGCAAGTCCCCTCTCTTCAGATGATCTAAAACGTAAGAATTATTACCCAGAAAAATGTGGGAAGTCTATACCTTCAACAATATTGATCTTATTCATATGTCTATAAACCTGAGATTTCTACACCTTTCGTTGTATCTGGTAATCTGATGTATTGGTAATGATAATCCTTGGCAATTGCTAATGGATTTTTCTTACATTTCGTAATGCTCTCTCTCTCTCTCTCTTCTCTCTCTCTCTCTCTCTCTCTCTCTCAATAAATGTTCTGATTCTCTTTCCGTCTTGCAAAGGCAAGGTTTAACCTTAGTTGTTTGCTTAAAAATTCTCTCTCTCTCTCTCTCTCTCTCTCTCTCTCTCTCTCTCTCTCTCTCAATAAATGTTCTGATTCCAATCCAATAAATTTTTACGTTGCATGGAACCAGTGGTTATTCAGCAACGGGACCAACGGCTTTACGTGACTTCCGAACCACGTCCAGAGTGAACTTGTATCACCAGAAATACACATCTCTCACTGCTCAATGGATTGCCCGAGAACCGAACTCAGTGCCACCAAGGTGGCACTTCAACACCATACCGACCACGCCACTGAGGCGCTTTCTTAATGTCCTGATTACCTCAATTGAAGATAAATGATTTTAGGTGTTTAGACAGTAATATTTCCTATTTGTCCAGTAGTAAAAGAGCTAAACTTTTCATTAAATATTCACCTTCATAGCTCCCAGAAAGCTACACAGTACTTTAGAATCTGCCTACATTAAAGCTACGGTGTCACTAGGGCAGAGAGAAACAGCAAATGTATTTCTTTTGCTGATAATCCCCGACTGAAAAGCAATGAAAAATAAAAATGAATCGTTTACTTTCATCGGGCTTTGAGCCGGAAAATATCGAATTTATTCACCGTCCAGCGGATTAGTTTTCCATTTATATACATGAAGATGAGATCATAGAATAAATGCAATTGCATTACGAAGTATCGAATGTTATTTTCGAATGCAGTACTTTTTTCGTGATATGCGCAAGAGAATAAAGCAACTCTCTTCTTGAACATTTGTTCTTTTGTCATCAAAATGTCAGTAAACGTTGGATAACCTTAGCTAATATCTAAATATTAAAATACATCTATATTCTTACCGTTCTTTTCACCAATAATCTACAGATGTCCTTATTCTGAGTAATTACATTAAGTGGATCTTGATGTAAATTATAAACAAACATCACTCTATGTAAAATGGTACGTCAAAAAACGTTCATGATGGAAAAAGACTAAAAATAAAAATAAAAATCGGTACGAAAAAAGAATAAACAACAATAAAAGCTTTGCTTCCCTTCCCGTAGAATTACGTAAGACTGACCCTAATCCTGGCTATTGTTAAGGGAAGTGACTGAGCCTCAAGAACGTCGCGTGTTGGCAGCCACGTCCTGTCTGGTTCTCCTTCTCTCTTCTTGGAATCCTGTGATGTCGAGTGTGTCTGCATTTTAAAGAGACCAGATCATCTCGCGCCGTATTATTTTCTTCTCTTCTTGGAAACTTTTCGAATAACACGAGTTCTCGCCACGTTTTTCTTCCTTTTCGTAGTTTTTTTTTTTTTTACTTAATTTCAAGTATGTATTATTTATTATACGTTCAAATTAACGAAAATCTAAAGGTTTCTGCCACTTGATGATTAATTCTGACAACTGGGTTGAACGCAGAAAAGAAAACTATGGATAAAAAAAATCATTAAAAGCAGCAATATTAAATCAAATGATAACCGGTCTTCATTATGTAATATAGAAAAATGGGCTTACTTTCATTTATGTTAACGAATGTTTTGTCAGGCACCACCAACCACAATGCTTAATTTGTAATACAAATCAAAACACATATTGCGGAACTATATGCAAAATGCAGAAATGGAGTGACCGATGTTACATCTATTCAACAGTGTTACTTGATCGGTTATTATCATTAAAAAACAATATCGATTTCCTTCGGAAAAGACACTTATATGCCCCCTCTGCATTTGCAGAAGGCTCAAATTTATATTTCAATATTATTTTCAAAATGAAAGTCTCTACGCACCTAGGCAAATGTATATGAGTAACATGAAAGCCGATTATTTTTTATAGACCAGGAAGAGCTGTTCAGGTAGTAGCTTGTATGTCTCTTAATAAATTAAATGACAGTAAAATGGCACAGCAGCAAAATAAATTTTCTTGTAATTAACTACGTCTTTAGAAGAAACCAGGCATTTGAAAAAAAACTTATTACTTTGCTTTTGACTGTTTAATTAAACCCCTTTTTAAAAAATTTCGTACCGATTTTTTCCACTAACATTCATGAACGAAAAAGATATAAAAAAACAATAAAAAGCAGGAATATCAGTTTGTTAGATACTCCTACATGTAAATGTGACCAGAACCTAAGAAAAGGAGTGGTATATAAACAATCCATCATCATATGTGGAGATCATTTCATTGTTAAAAAGAGACAATTCTAGTCAAGTACTATGACAACTTTTCATTAAATAGCTCGTATAACATTCCGAGAGCGAGACTCAGTAACTGAAATGTACAAAAAGTAGTATTTGAAATCTGAATCGAGAAAAAGTGAACAAATGAACGTTTGTTCTCTCGCATTATATATAACAGATAGTGCTGTTATGCTTATCCAAAAGTAATTATTTAAAATTTATTTTTCCAGGATTTTCTCCAGACAACAAACGCGTTTCTCCTCGTCTTCTTTCTTGGGAAAAGCTTCCTAAAGCTTCAACAAAGTCTCTTCTTTCTCCCAGAAGCATTCTTAGAAATGCATTATGCTCTTTCGCATTCAGTTCGTCAGTCTTCGTCACCTACAACCACGTCGTACAACTATTACCTTTGAGCTGCACCACCTTTTCATTGCAACTATTTTATTTGATGTTATTTTCACTTCCTTTCCATAAAATTCCTTTGTCCTAATTATGATTATGTCAGCATTCTGAATCCTTTCTCTTATTCTTGTAGTCGTGCCTTCTCTCTCTCTCTCTCTCTCTCTCTCTCTCTCTCTCTCTCTCTCTCTCTCTCTCTCTCTCTCTTTTAACCAACTTCAGCTAAGAGACTATTAATGAAGCTATTCTTCGAAATCTGTTATATTCCCTTATTTGCTGCGTCCAAAGACTGTCATTTCTGAAACCACACAGTATAGTTATTCCAAAGTTTCTTAAGAAATATCCGCTTCCTTTACTTTGAAATAACGAAGAAAAGAAAACTTTTCAAAGAGCCAGATTCAACTCACATGCTATCATAGCAGTTTCTCTCATAATTTTTTTCTTATATTCAACACATCCATTTAGACATTTATTCAAAATTGGCCACATCCACTCAAACAAAAGCCAATAACGAATGTAGACGAACGTATCGGAACCCATCATATAGAAAATAAAAGTCTAATCTCTCGCTTGAATACTCTCCACTCTCCTGCTTTTAAAGTCTGCGTCAGCTATCTTCCGGTTTGCAGAGAGTGCAATAAAAAAAGTTTTGGAATGCGAAAGAAACTTCCTTTGGAGGGTCATAGGCAATAAGCAGGATGAAAGCCAGCCAAAGACCGCACTGCCACAGGGAAAGAATCTGGGGTCAATGGGACGCGGATGAAAGAAGCTTCGATTTGAAGAGGCCAAAGCCCCTGGCGGCCGAAGCGATCGCAAAATATTGCTATTGGTCACGGGACGGTTCTTACTCCTGCGCACCACATGAAAGGAATCGCTTCTTATCAGCATGTAACTTCAATTTCTTTCAGTCAACATTATTTGTGGTACTTTTTGGAAGAACATAACATCATGATATAGAATTGAGAAACAGAAAACAGTTTTGGCTGATGTGTAGGATGTTTTCTGTTTATTAATATTATAATCAGCAGAAAATACTCTATTACGTCACGATGACTAACTCTGAGCTTAATTAAAAATATGAAAACAGTGTTATAGACGATGGTTTTATTACTAATCCGTAAAAAGTTATTATCATAATAAAATATTTTCATGATTATTATTGTTGTTATTATTTGAAAAAATTAACCCTTTTATTTTGATGTTTCTTTTGTACTGTTGTCTTACATATCCTTCGACTTTCGAAAAACCAGAATTTAATTCTAAAAGGCCCTCAACTTTTTTTTTCGTCCGGGATACTGAGAGAGATTTGGAGACCATAACAGTGGAGCACTGAAGGACCACTGCTCAAAATGACGGAACAATCAACGAAATGAATTTCAATACAAAAATTACAAGCAGAAATTCTAGCAAATTAACTAAAGACGAAATGCTAGAGAGCATACTAGACATTTTGAGAAATAACTCCTTAACTAAATCTGCTATAGTAAAAACATAGTGAAATTAAGGAAACCGGATTACGTAGTATTGTCCCGGGATATAATGACAAAAAAAAAATAAAATACAAAATTTAGTGGACAGACACCGGTGTGAACGGATCAGGGTCATCAGACAGTACTTTTGAGTAATGGGAGTAGACAGGTATGGGTTTATATTTGAGCAGACGTCTCCACAGTACAGTTCAGTATCATCTTTGCAAATGGAATATTTACATCCATATAAAGATCTGTAAGGATGATCGTCAAAGCAAAGGAGTTTTATGTTTCATAACAAAAGCACAACCTTATGTTAAAATCCATCTTTATTATCAGTACTACC
>NC_061090.1:3979071-3981571 GCF_015104395.2 Macrobrachium nipponense | reverse complement strand
TCTCTCTCTCTCTCTCTCCTCTCTCTCTCTCTCTCTCCATTTTGGTGATCAAGAATTTTACATTATAGTCCATTTTGGTGATCAAGAATTTTACATTATAGTCCATTTTGGTGATCAAGAATTTTACATTATAGTCCATTTTGGTGATCAAGAATTTTACATTATAGTCCATTTTGGTGATCAAGAATTTTACATTATAGTCCATTTTGGTGATCAAGAATTTTACCGTACAGTCCATTTTGGTGATCGAGTACACAACAGTTGGACTAAAGGTATAACCTCTGTAAATACATATTTTTTAAAATATACTATGTTTTGTAACGAGAATGTTATTATGGACTGTAGGCTCCACAATTTGGAGGGGTGCCGATCGTAAGAGATCGTAAAAATATTTGCCAAAAATACACTAATCAAGACAGGCTAATGAATTTATCAGGCATTATTTGCACTATAATAACGCATATTCTCTGTGAGTTTTATCATCCTACAGGGAAAAAAATGATTTTATGAAAATAAATGTGAAATTCAGGGCCCTTTGTACTGAAGGCTATTTGGTGATCGGTGAGAAACTACAGTCTTGAATAGAAATTCGGTCTGACAGAATGTTGGTATATCCCCCTAGAACATGCACATAAAGTATTATCAAAATAGAACAGTAAGTAAGCACGTAATAACAAAAAAAAGAGCAACAACTTCAGGTAAGTTCAGCGAAAGCCCCGCCGAAAAATAAGGCTATAGCTAGGACGAAATATTCAGAAAATATTCAAACCTCGATTTAGGGACAAAACCTTCGGAGAGATTGAGTTAGTATGTCACTTGATAGCCTTAAACATCTAAAAATTATATTAGGTAGGCAATCAAAGAAATACCCCCCCCCCCTTTCCCGAAAAAACCAAACCAGAGAAAAAGCAAAAAAGCGATTTTTTCTGAGGACAAGAAACTTGAAAAATTAGTTTAGATACCCCTAAAATGGTTTTCTGAGATGAAACTACTCGTAGAAAACGTAGAAAAGACATCGACCAATGTAGAGGATACATATATATATTTGCGATTTCCATATTTATCGGCTGCGCTTTCTCTTTAGTTTGTTGCTCTCTTTTTTGTTGTTGTTACGTGCTTATTTACTGTTATATTTGATAATGATTTATGTGCATGTTCCAAGGGGATATACCAACATTCTGTCAGACCGAATTTCTATTCAAGACTGTAATTTCTCACCGATCACCAAATGACCTTCAGTACAAGGGGCCCTGAATTTCACATTTTTTTTCTTAAAATCATTTATTTTCCCTGTAGGATGATAAAACTCACAGAGAATATGCGTTATTATAGTGCTAATAATGCCTGATAAATTCATTAGCCTGTCTTGATTAGTGTATTTTTGGCAAATATTTTTACGATGGGCACCCCTCCAAAGTGGAGACTACCCTTAAATAACATTTATTATAGTACTTTTAATTTCATATATATAAATATATATATATATATATATATATATATATATATATATATATATATATATATATATATATATATATATATATATATATATATATATATATATATATATATATATATATATATATATATATATATATATATATATATATATATATATATATATATATATATATATATATATATATATATGTGTGTGTGTGTGTGTGTGTGTGTGTGTGTGTGTGTGTGTGTGTGTGTGTGTGTGTATGTGATGTGTGTGTGTAATTATGTTCGTATGCATGTATGTATAATGAATCTGTTTGAATTTCTAATCTTGTGCTGCCCCTAATTTCATGTAAGGACGCACTGTAGGCGACGCTTGGATACTTTCCCACCGGAAGAGCCCTCGTGTCCCTCCCAACAGCTTCTCGAAAACGCTTCTAATTTTCCTCTCTTGAGCTGATGCATCCTAATTGGATGGGGATGATTAATTTGTTACTGTTAATTAAAGGCATCGAGGAGGGTGTGAAAGTATTGTAAGGTGATTAAGTAAATCACTCGAGCTGTTACGTGTCTTTAGTTTCCACCCTAATTCTCTCTCGGCTCTCCTCTCTCTCGCTCTCTCCTCTCTTTCTCTCTCTCTCTCTCTCTGCATTTGCATTGCTTTATCCTGTAGACAACTCTGCATACACGCACACAAAGAGATACAAACGGGTAAAGAGAATATGAATAAGGTTTCTCATAAGAGGGGAGATGAAATAAACAACGGAAAAATACGCCGAAGAAACTCGGCATAATAAGAGTTTTCTGTACAGCGTATAATGAAGGCCACCGAAAATAGATTTATCTTTCGGTGTTCCCGGTATAATGCTGAATGAGCCGCAGTCCATGAAACTTACAGCCGGCCGTGGTGGCCTGTTTTGTCGAGTTGCCGACGCGTGATTATTACTAAGTTTGTTAGTTAAAAACATAAAACAAATAAACTACTGAGGCTAGAGGGCTGCAATTTGGTATGTTTGATGATTGGAGGGTGGGTGATCAACAAACCAATTTGCAGCCC
>NC_061090.1:3971975-3973571 GCF_015104395.2 Macrobrachium nipponense | reverse complement strand
ACACACCCGTACATAATCACACAGCCATTGAAGATTTAGTGACTAGTAACATGAATGTGTTTGATAGGTTGGTTTGGTTAAAACCAGGCTTGTGCCAGGACGAGTCCCTTGCCTATAGTAGACTAGGTGTTGAAGGGGATGAAGTGCCTGATGTGAACCTGTGAGCATGTGCCCTACCAACATAAACATGAGTGAAAGCATAATGTGTTCAATACTCGTCCAGTCTACTAATGATAGTCCTCAGATGAAGAAAGTGAGGTAGGAACTACAACGAAGCATCTTGTAGCACGTGATGGTAGCTGTTTATGTTTGTACTTAACCATAGTTTTCTCTCTCTCTCTCTCTCTCTCTCTCTCTCTCTCTCTCTCTGTGAAACAGTAATGGTCAGAGAGAGAAGAAACAGGTACACAGAGGAGGGAACTTCATATGCTTTAGAATTAAACAACATATAGAATTTCAGCCTAAGGCCAAGCGCTAAGACCTATGAGGTCATAAAGCGCTGAGTGGAACATTGACCATATGTTTGTGTATTTCTGTCACGTATGTGCCTATGAGCACAGACTATCTTTGTTTTTTTTCTGATGGCGAATAAAAATGTCATAAAGTTGTCTTGCCTCCGGGTTCCTTGCTTCTCTTTCGATATTTAGCTGTAATTATTTACGTATTTCCGTATTCAGTCTTTCTTTTTTTCTGGATACTATACCCAGTTACTCTCTTTGACAAATGAAGTCACAGAGGAATTTCGACTCGGGAAAAACATTCGAGATGCCGTAAAAATGTCTATCAACTCTCTCTCTCTCTCTCTCTCTCTCTCTCTCTCTCTCTCTCTCTCTCTCTCTCTCTCTCAAGGGAACGAATACCAATGAGAACTCTTTCATTCCAGGATTGTTTCTGATTCTTCGTTTGATTACATATGTTGGAGAATTCATTCTCCCTTAAGGTAAAGTGTTCTTTAACCCAGCACTAACTTGCATGGTGTCATTGGTGTCAAAAACAAAACCAAGTAGCGATAACATCAACAATGATAGTGATAAAAAACACAAAAGTCTCATACAAAGAAATGTCATTCGTTTCTTATGTTGCGTTGTAGACCGAGTATTGGAATAACCATTCATTGAGGTTCAATATTTGTAGCTGGAAGCAAAACAAATAAGGATGGCTTTTAATATCAACAATATAGTTGATATATGGGAGAGCGCCGAGTTTCTTGGGCCGGATCGCTTTGGTTGAATGGCAGAGCCTAAGTTTCTTTGGTTTGCTCAAAGAATAGAATTTTCAACGCTGCCATAGCTTAGTATTCAGTGACATTAAAAATGATAATAATTTGAATTCTTTTCTTATACTGTGCTGCCATCAATGCTAAAATCACATGTAAGATAACCGTAATCTTTCACTACATAGCTCGCTAAATATGTCGTCACTGACCCATCTTCCGTTAGGTGGTCACAATTGTATAACACCAGATCTCGGCTTGAAGTCCATGAAGGCAGAAAGGAAAGTCGCGTTAAAATTAAAATTCTTTAAATTTATCACAAGAACAGTACCAGACGAGTTAATGCTGAAACATTTAAAATTTCTAGAAAATTAAAATGGATT
>NC_061090.1:3944475-3966975 GCF_015104395.2 Macrobrachium nipponense | reverse complement strand
CTCTTTAAAAAGTTTTCTGTTCTTCGTTATTTCAAAGTAAAGGAAGCAGATATTTCTCAAGAAACTTTGGAATAACTATACTGTGTGGTTTCAGAAATGACAGTCTTTGGACGCAGCAAATAAGGGAATATAACAGACTTAGAAGAAGAGCTTCATTAATAGTCTCTTGGCTGGAGTTGAGAGAGAGAGAGAGAGAGAGAGAGAGAGAGAGAGAGAGAGAGAGAGAGAGAGAGAGAGAAGGCAGGACTGCAAGAATAAGAGAAACGATTCAGAATGCTGACATAATCATGATTAGGACAAAGGAATTTTATGGAAAGAAAGTGAAAAAAACATCAAATAAAATAGTTGCAATGAAAAGGTGGTGCAGCTCAAAGGTAATAATTGTATGACGTGGTTGTAGGTGACGAAGACTGACGAACTGAATGCGAAAGAGCATAATGCATTTCTAAGAATGCCTCTGGGAGACTTTGTTGAAGCTTTAGGAAGCTTTTCCCAAGAAAGAAGACGAGGAGAAACGCGTTTGTTGTCTGGAGAAAAGCCTGGAAAAATAAATTTTAAAAAATGACCTTTGGATAAGCATAACAGCACTCTATTATATATAATGCGAGAGAACAAACGTTCATTTGTTCACTTTTTCTCGATTCAGATTTCAAATACAACTTTTTGTACATTTTAGTTATAGAGTCTCACTCTCGGAATGTTATACGAGCTATGTAATGAAAAGTTGTCATAGTACCTGACTAGAATTATCTCTTTTTAACAATGAAATGATCTCCACATATGATGCTGGATTATTTATATACCACTGCTTTTCTTAGGCTCTGGTCACATTTACAAGTAGGGGTATCTAACAAACTGATATTTCTCCTTTTTAATGTCTTTTTTTTTTATATCTTTTCGTTCATGAATATTAGTGGAAAAAAACGTTACGAAATATTTTTTAAAATTAAACAGCCAATACAAGAAAATATATTTTGCTGTTGTGCCTTTTTACCGTCGTTTAATTTATTGAGACATACAAGCTACTAACTGAAAAGCTCATCCTGGTCCATAAAAAAAATAGTCAGCTTTCATGTTACTCATATACATTTGCCTAGGTGCGTAGAGACTTTCATTTTGAAAATAATATTGAAATATAGATTTGAGCCTTCTGCAAATGCAGAGGGGGCATATAAGTGTCTTTTCCGAAGGAAATCGATATTGTTTAGTAATGATAATAATCGATCAAGTAACACTGTTGAATAGATGTAAACATCGGTCACTCCATTTCTGCATTTTGCATATAGTTCCGCAATATGTGTTTTGATTTGTATTACAAATTAAGCATTGTGGTTGGTGGTGCCTGACAAAACATTCGTTAACAGTTAGATCATAAATGAAAGTATGCCCATTTTTCTATATTACATAATGAAGACCGGTTATCATTTGATTTAATATTGCTGCTTTTAATCATTTAGTTTTCTTTCCCAGTTGTCAGAATTAATCGTCATCAAGTGGCGGAAAGCATTAGATTTTCGTTAATTTGAACATATAATAAATAATACATACTTGAAATTAAGTTTAAAAAAAAAAAAACTACGAAAAGGAAGAAAAACGAGGCGAGAACTCGTGTTATTCGAAAAGTTTCCAAGAAGAGAAGAAAACAATACGACGCGAGATGATCTTGTCTCTTTAAGATGCAGACACACTCGACATCACAGGATTCCAAGAAGAGAGAAGAAGAACCAGACAGGACGTGGCTGCCAACACGCGACATTCTTGAGGCTCAGTCACTTCCCTTAACAATAGCCAGGATTAGGGTCAGTCTTACGTAATTCTACGGGAAGGGAAGCAAAGCTTTTATTGTTGATTATCCTTTTTTTCATACCGATTTTTATTTTTTTTTTAGTCGTTTTCCATCATGAACGTTTTTTGACGTACCATTTCACATAGAGTGATGTTTGTTTATGATTTTAATCAAGATCCACTAAATGTAATTACTCAGAATAAGGACATCTATAAATTATTGGTGAAAGGAAC
The DNA here is from genome assembly GCF_015104395.2 of Macrobrachium nipponense. NCBI lineage: Eukaryota > Metazoa > Arthropoda > Malacostraca > Decapoda > Palaemonidae > Macrobrachium > Macrobrachium nipponense. Next base: position 3,964,956 of record NC_061090.1, on the reverse strand, counting down.
GGTAAGAATATAGATGTATTTTAATATTTAGATATTAGCTAAGGTTAACCAACGTTTACTGACATTTTGATGACAAAAAAACAAATGTTCAAGAAGAGAGTTGGTTTATTCTCTTGCGCATATCACGAAAAAAGTACTGCATTCGAAAATAACATTCGATACTTCGTAATACAATTGCATTTATTCTATGAGCTCATCTTCATGTATATAAATGGAAAACTAATCCGCTGGACGGTGAATAAATTCGATATTTTCCGGCTCAAAGCCCGATAAAAGTAAAAGATTCACTTTTATTTTTCATTGCTTTTCCAGTCTGGGGCTTTATCACGCAAAAGAAATACATTTGCTGTTTCTCTCTGCCCTAGTGACACCGTAGCTTTAATGTAGGCAGATTCTAAAGTAATGTGTAGCTTTCTGTGGGCTATGAAGGTGAATATCTAATGAAAAGTATAGCTCTTTTACTACTGGGCAAATAGGAAATATGACTGTTTAAATACCTAAAATCATTTATATTCAATTGATGTAATGAGGACGATAAGAAAGCGCCTTAGTGGCGTGGTCGGTATGGTGTTGGCGTGCCACCTTTGTGGCATTGAGTTCGGTTCTCGGGCATTCCATTGAGCAGTGAGAGATGTGTATTTCTGGTGATACAAGTTCACTCTCGACGTTGTTCGGAAGTCACGTAAAGCCGTTGGTCCCGTTGGTTCCCATGCAACGTAAAAATTTATTGGATTGGAATCAGAACATTTATTGAGAGAGAGAGAGAGAGAGAGAGAGAGAGAGAGAGAGAGAGAGAGAGAGAGAGAGAGAGAGAGAATTACTAAGCAAACAACTAAGGATAAACCTTGCCTTGCAAGACGGAAAGAGAATCAGAACTTTTATAGAAAGAGAATTTTTAAGCAAACAACTAAGGTTAAACCTTGCCTTTGCAAGACGGAAAGAGAATCAGAACATTTATTGAGAGAGAGAGAGAGAGAGAGAGAGAGAGAGAGAGAGAGAGAGAGAGAGAGAGAGAGAGAGAGAGCATTACGAAATGTAAGAAAAATCCATTAGCATTGCCAAGGATTATCATTACCAATACATCAGATTACCAGATACAACGAAAGGTGTAGAAATCTCAGGTATATAGACATATGAATAAGATCAATATTCTTGAAGGTATAGACTTCCCACATTTTTCTGGGAAATAATTCTCAAGTTTTAAGAGCATCTGAAGAGATGCGACTTGCTTAGCAAAAGGGTAGACATGTAAAATGTCAAAAATGTGATTTTTTTTCAACAATATTTCAAAACCTGTCTCTCATGATTTGATTACTGCCAATTACCTCGGAATATATTACATTTAAGCCTTGAATATCTTAATCGTATTAATTCATGTTTTCAAGGCACTAAAGTTCCTGTAATATTTCTAAGCCTTTCAGATTTGCTGGAGCGAAATGATATAACTTGTCATAGATTCAAATTTTGTAGTAAAAATTTGCCTTGAAGCGTTCTTTGTACTTGTAGCCTTTCAAGATTCAACATTGAATGGAACAGGTCTAAATGCAATCGAACAGTTTCAATGCAAATGCTAGAGTCAGTGTTATTGCTATTGTTTGGCTAGCAGTAAGATCTCTGTGCGTCTTGTTTTAGTAAAGAGTTAGCTAAAACTTGAACATTAAAATCATTCATAACAATTTTTATGACAGGCATTTACAATGGTGTCTGTGTGGTATGTATCAGCAAAACACTTTGCCATTCGTTATGTTCAATATCCTTAGTGGTTTAGTTTAGGGAGAGAAAGTTTTTCCTTTGCACGCTGAAATCACATTTTACCTCAAAGCTGATCAAAATCCTTTCTCCCTTCCTCATTCATATTCAGGGAACCATATATATATGGAAATCACTTCTAGGTCAAATTTACATAATAAGTTGTTGTTGATGCCAGAGGAACTTCAAGGCATATTTCTCACCCACTGAGGGCCACGGGAAACCTGATAGTAGCGAAGATAGCAGTATTTTATATATTTTTTTTTTTTTTTTAGCAAACATCTTTTCTTTTTCACTTCATTCTCAAGTATTTGCGTATTTCAATCTTTTTATTTTATTTTTATCGTCCATACAGCTCTGTATTTGTCTACCTAGTTGATAACAGTTCCCGATTCAATCCAAAGAAAGTTGTTTACTGACAGAAGTAACTTAGAGTAAAGTGAGATTGATATATGACTGATAGCAGAACAAGCTTTCCCAGCGGGGTGAGTAGATGTCATGTTGCACATTAAATATGTGGTCAATGAAGTTCAAGTAAACTCCACGAACTTCAAACTAGTAAAGTTCCTGTTTTATTGTCAGTCACAGCATGCTTATATAATAACAAGGAAATTTTCTTTCATTAGATATATATGTATAATTTATGTATATTTAATACGCATGTAATAATTACTCTTACACTTTATTTTATATATCAAACACGGTTGTAGATCCTGATGTGTGTCGACTTATTGATAACTAAGCCATCTTCAGAGGACTGATACAAAATGGTAGAAATTCATAATATAATTATGTGCTAGCAGGACAGTTCGTACGACCAAACGAACGGCTGGACAGCAAGCGTTCACACCTGACAGGTGTTTGTAGGCGGGGTCCTGCCCTCATTAGTGACAAGTCAGATTTTACCGTTATATAAAATATGTGTGTGTATGTATCAGTGGTAGCGTTCTCGGATCGATATGGCAATGCCTGTAGGTCATTTACATGTCGTCATTGTATCCGTCAACCCAGTTCGGCGTGAATTGGTTCCAGCATCAACTAGGCCGAAGAAAATGGTAACGGGAAAGCAACTTCCTCTGTAGGACTACTATCTAGACCCGGGAAGGCCTTGCCGTCTGGCGCCAACCCAAATAAAAGGGGAAAAAATCTAGCGGTGAAGAAAGTATACATATGTTCCCCTTCGGAAAAATGGCAGAACTTGCTGTGCATTTCCGTAGTGATGAAAGGTTAAAGCAGTACAAGACTATTCTGTAACATAGAGTTGCCCATTATTGTTATGCAGAAGATGAACCCTTTCCGTATGGAACAAGCCCACAGGGACCATTGACTTGAAATTCAAGCATCCAAGAATGTTGTGTTCATGAGGAAGTATGACAACACTAATACCTTCTGCAAATGTTCCACGAAGTTTGCGGCAGCACCATTACCACCTCTGCCTGGAGTCCAGTGGTAATTGCAATGATAAAAACAGTAACAAGAAGAGCACTGTTCCTGCTACTATTGCAACCAGTACTGATCGTAATAACATATTAATAGTATCAATAATAAAGAGGTCGTGTTAAGCGCGTTTATAGTGGATTATAGATACTGAAATAAAATCCTAGGTGGCATCGCATTAGAGTAATCAGTTCTGCAAAGGCAAGGCTTAATCTTAGTTGTTTGCTTAGTAATCTCTCTCTCTCTCTCTCTCTCTCTCTCTCTCTCTCTCTCTTTTGCATACACACACGCGCGCGCGCGCGCACACACTACTCACACACACACACACACACACACACACACACACACACATATATATATATATATATATATATATATATATATATATATATATATATATGTGTGTGTGTGTGTGTGTGTGTGTATGTGTGTGCGCACGCGCGTGTGTGTGTATGGTATGTAAGTATAGATAGATAGATATAAATATCTTTCTCATCTCTTGATATTTTATTTATATATATTTTTATACATATAAATAATATATCTACATGAGTCACACACAGGGAGAGAGATTGATTGATTGATTTATTAAAGATTATCTGGCATCACAAACTGCTCCAATGGTTATTGACGCCACTACAAGGGAAAATATCCAAAGGAAAATATAAAGCATATTTAATAAAGGAAAATCCCCATGATAAAAAAATTAATAATCGTAAAACCTATAAACTTACAAAATTAGTAAAAATTAAATTTTATTTAAAATACCGATGGCATTAATAAAATTAAATAGGGCGGTTTCAATAAAATCTGCCCCTAAATTCTTGGTAAGGGAAAAACCATCTTCAGTTCCCCTGTAACGTGGAGGAAAGTACCTCTCTCTCTCATCTGGAAGACTGGGGCACTCAACTATCAGGTGTCTGACTGTCAAAGGTACCAAGCAGTCGTCACAATAAGGCTGATGATCCCCAGTCATCGGAAAACCATGTGTCATTTTTGTATGGCCTATTCTAAGCCGACAGAGTATTACATCCCTTTGCCTACTCATTGATGAATACTTCCAAGGAAAAATGGTGGTAGCTATTTCTTTCACTTTTTGGTTTTCCAGCTCCCATGCAAATTTCCAGGAATCAAGGAAGAACGCTGATTTAATGACTGGATACATATCATTTGTAGGGAGTGCACACCTAGCTATGTTACTTTGGTTGACAGCTGTTTTGGCAAGTGAGTCTGCTACTTCGTTTCCTACCACACCGACATGTGCAGGGGACCAACAGAAAGATACTTTCCTACCACTAATCTTAAGCAACTGAAGCCACTCTAAAATTTCAATAACGATAGGATGGAGTGAATTAAAATGACCAATAGCTTGCAAGACACTCAGTGAATCGCAACATAAAACAGACTGTTCTCCAGAATGACAAGCAATCTCTTTAATAGAGCGGCAGCCCGGACCGTTGAGATACAACGAACGAGATACCGACTGTAACCCCTACTGGTATTTAGGGGTAGACTTGTAAACTGTGAAACTGACCGTCTGCCGAAAATATATGGGTGGCTTACTTAACAAGCACCACTAATTGCTCGTTAGATTTTGGGTCTAGATCCAATATATGAGATACCAGATGAACTAATATATAATATCTGCAGACTCTACTGATTATAGAATGACCAGTGACAGACATTTTGGAGGGTGGGTTCCCCCTGACAGACGCACTGAAAAGGGGGGGTTAATTGGATCTAGATCCAACTTAGGAGATACCGAGTAAAATTTACACTACAATAGCACTGCACATCCTAGAATACTGTGGTGGTAATGACAGACGTTTTAGTGGGTGGTTACCCCTGACAGACGCCCACAACGAGTGGGGAGGGGGAGGCAGGATCTGCATCCAACATTGGAGATACCAAGTAAAATTTGTACTACAATTGCACTGCACATCCTAGAATGCTGTGATGGTAATGCCAGACATTTTAGTGGGTGGTTACCCCCTGACAGACACCCCACAACGAGTGGGGAGGGGGAGGGGGAGACAGGATCTGCATCTAACATGGAGATACCAAGTAAAATCTGTACTACAATAGTCCTGCACATCCTAGAGTACTGTAGTGGTAATACCAGACACCCCACAACGAGAAGGGGGGGTGGGAAGGGAAGGGGGAGACAGGATCTCCATCCAACATCGGAGACACCAAGTAAAATTTGTACTACAATAGCACTTGCACATCCTAGAATGCTGTGATGGTAATACCAGACATATTAGTGGGTGGTTACCCCCTGACAGACGCCCCACAATGAGTGGGGAGGGGGAGGGGAAGACAGGAACTGCATCCAACATTGGAGATACCAAGTAAAATTTGTACTACAATAGCACTTCATATCCTAGAATGCTGTGATGGTAATGACAGACATTTTAGTGGGTGGTTTCCCCCTAACAGACACACCCTAACAGGTGGGCAAGGGGAAGGGCAAGCCCTGATAATGAATGTCTAGATTAGTATAGTGGGCTACTATTGACCCGTATTATACATTATCGTGATATATTTAATAAATATTTTTATCCTTTCTATATGCTTTGTATTTATCTAACACAGTGTTTTCCAACCTTTGAAACTTTGAGGAACCCCTGAGACAATTTTCCTCATTCCAAGGAACCCCAATACATACACACACACACACACACACACACACACACACACACACACACACATATATATATATATATATATATATATATATATATATATATATATATATATATATATATATACGTAAGCATTTGTATTAATTACCTTTATTAAAAGAGAGGGAAAAAATTTCGCACCATATGTTACGATAAAATAAATTATAGGACTACGATTTCTCACGCCATGTTTAACGAAAAATATATACTTATAAATAACAAATAATTAAATAAAACATGAATTCTTACGGAACACCTGGCGATCGTTCACGGAACCCTAAGGTTCCACGGAACCCCCGGTTGACGATGGCTGATCTAACCCAAAAATAATTTATTTGTTTCATATAAATAACAGTCATCTGTAGGCCCATAATAATTCAGTCATATTATTATTTTGTCAAGCAAGCAACTGACTTCAATGTATAGTAGAGGTGCTAGTTGGCTACAGGGGTAAGTTGGCATACTCAACATGACTTTAAAGTTTACCAATAGGATGACTCTATTACATATATTGTGTAATTGCCACGTGGTTCCTCAATTACCAGCAAAATTCTATAGAGATAGAACGTAGGAGCTCGAATTTATGAGACAATTTTTTATTTTGATGGTAGTAAGTAAATATTTTAATCTTTCTGTTATTTGCTATAACATCTATACATTCATAAAGATTAGTTTTCAATGATAGCATAGTTTTCCTTATGGTTTAAAGATTCTATAGCATTAAAATTATTAATTCAAGGCTTCTTGGTGTGGACTGGTAATCGTTTTTGTACCAAATGGTAGGGATGGGCAAGTTGGCTCAAAATAAATAGGGCAAGTTGGCACACGTTATTTGATAACAATAGTAAGCCTATTTATTTATATAATTTACGTTTTGTCTCTGAATTTTTGGAAGGATAATGAGATTAGTGTCCTATCATTTCCTCCACATTGTTCTCACAAGTTGCAGCCCCTGGATTTTAGCGTTTATAGACATCTGAAGAAATGTGTTAACAGGGCATGTGATTCGTGGATGACTGGTAGTCCAGGATCAAGTATGCCCATCTGTGACATTCCTGGTAAAGTTTCCTCGGCTTTACCTCTAGCTGTCACTTATTCTGATGTTTTCAATTGGTTTAGGATTGATGGAATTTCAACTTTGAATTACAGACTATTTCAAGATTTTGATTTTACGGGTGGTTATGTAACAGATTGAGAGATGTCCGAAAAGACACATGGGCTTCAGATCAGTCATCAGCGTGATACAGAGTTTAAGAACTGCTCTTGTTGATCCAGAAGAAAGCTCAGCTGAAGAGAGCCTGTGTTTGGTAAGCCAGGAGAAGTGTGGGTCCAGTGCAGGGCATGTAACATGTGGGAGCATGAAGACTATGACTATGACCTGCCACAATTACAACTAGATGATGATCTGAAGTAATACTAATGCCTTATATTTTATATTTTGGAAATTCAGAGGGTATTTTTGCTATTTGATTTAAATGCAATGTAGTAATTTTCTTTCAATTATCAATGTGCCAACTTACCCCATAATGTGTGCCAACTTACTCCGTGGGGCAAGTGGCACAAAAAGTTATTTTTTTCTAAAGCTTATTGTTATCTTATGTTAAAAGCAAACAACAATTATTTTGCTCTGTGATAAAGACGAATGTTAATATTTTTCAATGGTGGTAAGAATTTTGCAAAAAGTTTGTTTTATATTCGCAATAACCAAAATTGTAAAAAGTGTGCCAACTAGCCCCGGTCTCCCCTACTCGCTTTAGCATTGTTTACGATATGAAAATTAATGTAGCGGTGGTTGGAAGACTGACACTATAAAGTAGCATGTAAGTTCTTATCATTATTAGAGTTATTGCTATAAAATGTCTATGTACATAACATTTGTTAAATAGAGTTACGCACCCATTAAATAGATAGTAATACATATGTAATATATACGCTATAGTCAGGGTACAGATCATAATAATTGTGCTACAGCCTACTCGGTTTGTTTTATCGAAGCAGAACTACCTTCTTTTGGTTTCAACTGACTTTCATGCTAATGAAATCATGGATACATTTTTGTATTATCAGTTTTATGAATGAATATTGTTTTTACTATAGTCGATTTTTTTTCGGCTGGTGTAAAATTCGTCAGACATAATACACCTGGCTGAGGAAGGACACAGAGGATCTCTGTTTTTTAAACAATATCTCTACACACCAAGCTATTTCGAACATTTCCATTCTCTCAAGAAGATTATGAATAAATACAAGAGCAAACTAGACCAAAAAGAAAAAAAATTACCTTGCATTAATGTAAAGAAAACAAGAGAAATGAAAAATTAGTGCGATTGTCAATTTTTTTATCGTTAATGTTTAATGAGTCAGTGTTTAGCGAATTGTTAGGGTTTAGTGAGTATGCGTTTAGTGAATGTTTATGAGTAAGTGTTTGATGAATGTTTAGGGTTTAGTGACTGTTTAATGTGTCAGTATTCAGTGAATGTTTACTGAGTCTTTAGGGTTTAGTGAATGTTTTGTGAATGTTATTGAATGTTTATTGTGTAAGTACAGTGAATGTTTTGTCTTAAGGGTTTTAGTATGTTTTGTGAATGTTAAGTTGACGTTTAGTGAATGTCTTGTGAATGGTAGTGTTTAGTGAATATTTAGTGTGTAAGTATTCAGTGAGTGTTTAAGGTTTTAGTGAAAGTTTTGCGATTTTACGTAAGGAGCGCTTTTAGTGAATGTCTTGTGAATGTTAGTGTTTAGCAAACGTTTAGTAAGTAAGTGTTTATTAAGTTTTTAATGAGTGGATGTTCATTCACTGTTTAGTATTTAATAAGTATTTAGGGTTTGGTAAGCTAGTATTTAAGGAGTGTTTGGGGTTTAGTGAATGTTTAGTGTTTAATTAATGTTTAGGATTAAGTGAGCGTTTAGTGAATGTTTACTGAGTTTGTTTTGGGGTATAAGATATTTAGTAAATTTAGTATTTCAAGTGTTTAGTGAGCATTTAGTGTATAGTGAGTGCCTAGTAGTGTTGGGATGGGGGTATTCAGAGTGTTTTGTGTTATTGAGAGTGTGTGTGAGTGTATGTTAAGTCTGTGTGTGTGTGTGTGTGTGTGTGTGTGTATAGTGAATGTACGCAAGCGTGAGTGCTTACTGTGTAAGTGCATTGTGAGTGTTGTTGGTTAGTGATTGTACATTACTGTTTAGTTAGTGCTTCGCTACCATATGCAAAGAAAGTCCTGTATTTACACAGGAACCATTTATGATTGACACTGCTTAGATCCAAGAGCAGATGCTTAGGCCTGACCACAATGGTTGTAGTGCTTAGGTGTGTTTTCGTAAGGTAATTTTTCTCTGTGAAATTGGGTCGAATAATAATAATAATAATAATAATAATAATAATAATAATAATAATAATAATAATATAAAGATTAAAAAAAGTAATAGTAATAAAATATAGTACTAAGAGCTGGACCGAGACCTTTCAATATGGCCTTCCAAAGTCACTCTCGGCAGGGAGATCGCTACTCCAGTGATTGACGCCCTATGCCTTGCACACAGCTGACATATTTGCACATTCGGTTGTCAAATTTTTATGACTGTTGGAGACGCGTTATAAATCATATTAACAATGGTAAATGCATTGAATAGACGTGAGGATATAATATGATGTTAGTGCCTGTCTACTGGATATAATGAACAAATAAAGAAAAAAATATTACTAGGGAGAATATTAGCCGAATAATGGTCGTCAAAGCCAGCATCGATAAAATGTATTGTAACACATTACATAGGCTACCTGTGGTGCGTGCCGGCGGGAAGTTAAGAGACAAACGCACGTACGGTCTGGCTTTCAAACATCAAACTGTGTATCATTTTATTTAAGTTTAGATTTTTTCTTCCCAAGAATTATATGGTACCTGATACTTGGTCATAGTGTACAGATCAATTTGAGTGAGGCAGCCGAAAATAAGTGGACTATTAGATAACTGACATGATATATTATAGGCCAACTTAATTTGGGGGTCAGGAGCTCCAAGTTGTATGATCGTCAACTTCGGGAGGGGGAATAAAATGGGGGAAAATGTTTTAATCTTTATAGTTAGCTTATCCTGAACAGTTCATTCACATTTCCGTTTCCAGTAATTATTTGTGTTGTGCTACATCATCTCTTTGTGAATGTGCGGGTGTTAAAACGGCTCTTTATGATGGGACTTTGGTCTTAATATCAATCGAATTCCCATATCCGATAAAAATTTCATTTCATCCACACGAACCAACAGCAACTAAAGACACGTTGGGCTACGAACCTCGACATGGCTGCAGTGTCCTAACTATAGGCAAGAAAAGAAAATGACCAAAGACGCTATTAAAGCGAGAATACTTACCTTACATTTCTTTTTTTAGAGGAACTGAGAGTGGCACCATATGACTGGTTTAATTATGTAAAAATGGCTCAGCACACATCCTTCAGATAAAATACTTTGTGTGAAGTAATAACTCCAAAACAAAGGATAGTGCTAATATTATATAGAAAAGTTATATATATATATAAATATATATATATAATATATAATATCATATTATATATATATATATATATATATATATATATATATATATATAAATATATGTGTGTGTGTGTGTGAAACTATAGAAAGTAGACCAAGCCTAGGAAGTCTCGCACATAGTATTTATATAGATGGGATGGAATTAATGAAGTGAAATATTCCAAACTTCAATAAGAATTTAAAAAAATACCTCCGGCAGTAATTCTTATCCTGAAACATCACAATATTTCTTGAATTTTTTGCCTTTTACATTTTATCAGGCTCACGATTTTCAGATACTTAACATATTTCTAATATTAATATTGCCTATGATAGATTTTGATATATTTCAAGGTGTCCCACCTCTCCCTTCCAATCGTAGGTTATGTCTGTGAAAGGGTAACCACCCATTAAAAAAGTCTGGCATTACCATCACAGCATTCTAGGATATGAAGTGCTATTGTGGTACAAATTTTACTTTATATCTCCAATGTTGGATGCAGATCCTGTCTCCCCCTCCCTCTCCCATTCCCTACTCGTTGTGGGGTGTCTGCCAGAGGGTAACCACCCTCAAAATGTCTGTCATTACCACCACAGTACTCTAGGATGTGCAGTGCTATTGTAGTACAAATTTTACTTGGTATCTCCAATGTTGGATGCAGTTCCTGGCTCCCCCTCCCCATCCCGCCACTCGTTGTGGGGTGCCTGTCAGGGGGTAACTACCCACTAAAATATCTGTCATTACCACTGCAGTACTCTAGGAATTACAGTGCTATTGTAGTACAAATTTTACTTGGTACTATGATGTTGGATGGAGATCCTGTCTCCCCCTCCCTTCCCCCTTCCCCCCCACTCGTTGTGGGGTGTCTCTCAGGAGGTAACTACCCACTAAAATGTCTGGTATTACCACTACAGTACTCTAGGATGTGCAGGACTATTGTAGTACAGATTTTACTTGGTATCTCCATGTTAGATGCAGATCCTGTCTCCTCCCCCCTCCCCACTCGTTTTTTTTTTTTTGTGGGTGTCTGTCAGGGGGTAAACCACCCACTAAAAATGTCTGGCATTACCCATCACAGCATTCTAGGATGTGCAGTGCAATTGTAGTACAAATTTTATTTTACTTGGTATCTCCAATGTGGATGCAGATCCTGCCTCCCCCTCCCCACTCGTTGTGGGGCGTCTGTCAGGGGGTAACCACCCACTAAAACGTCTGTCATTACCACCACAGTATTCTAGGATGTGCAGTGCTATTGTAGTGTAAATTTTACTCGGTATCTCCTAAGTTGGATCTAGATCCAATTAACCCCCCCTTTTCAGTGCGTCTGTCAGGGGGAACCCACCCTCCAAAATGTCTGTCACTGGTCATTCTATAATCAGTAGAGTCTGCAGATATATTATATATTAGTTTCATCTGGTATCTCATATATTGGATCTAGACCCAAATCTAACGAGCAATTAGTGGTGCTTGTTAAGTAACGCCACCCAGTATATTTTCGGCAGACGGGCAGTTTCACAGTTTACAAGTCTACTCCTAAATACCGGTAGGGGTTACAGTCGGTATCTCGTTCGTTGTATCTCAATGGTCCGGGCTGCCGGTCTATAAGGCCTGTTAGGATTGCATAACACTCTGCTGTAAAAATGGATGCCTGATCTGGTAGCCTTCCACTCTTATTAAAATTGGAATACAACTTCATAGCCAACGCCTGCGTAGACTTGGATCCATCTGTAAAAACTATGACTGAACCATCATGGTCCGCCAAATGTTCTAAAAGGAGATGTGCAGCATCTCAGCACTCATTTCTTCCTTGCTACCAGTGAAGAACCTTCAGTGCTCCACAGAAGGAAGCTTCCAAAGGGGCACAACAGAATACTTGAATGGCCAGACTTTGACTTTGGAAAAGAGTAATCTTCTAAAATTTTTAAAACTGTATCCAAAAGGTTTTGGATAACGCGGATTATGTTATAAAGGCTAAAATATTTATCATTAAAAAACTGCTTGGCAAGTTAACGAGTCAGCAATCCTCTGGATTCTATGCCAGTATCGAACAAGTGATATCTGACGAACCCCCCCTGAATCCAGAAGCAGTTCCCCTGAATCTACCAAAAAGGCTTGGGATTGGAGATGATTTTAAAGGCACCACTCGCAATCCTTATTCCTGCATTATGTACCGAATCTAAAATATTTAGTTTTGATTTTGAGGCTGAAGATATACCTCACAACCATATGCTAATTTTGATGCCACTATGGCTTTGTAGAGGATCATTAGGTGATTCCTATCTGCTCCCCCAAGATGTATGGGAAAAGCACTCTTAAAACATTCAGAGCTTGCATACACCTGACTTTCAGATCTTTTAAGCAAGGTACCCAAGTCATTCTTTTGTCGAACAGTAATCCCAAAAACGTTGTCTCTTCCTTACACGATATCCTCTGATCATGTATGTAGAGGTCAGGATCAGGGTGTATAACCTTTAAGCGGCAGAAATGTACAGCCACAGTTTTTTTTTCGATGTAGAGAACTTAAAGCCCCTTTTTTTGCCCATTCATAATTTTTGTTAATTACCAGCTGCATTTTTCTCTCAGCCACTGCCATTCGTGAGGCTGCAAAACGATAGAGAGGGGTCCATCAACAAATAAGGAGAACATTATATCTTTAGGAATCACAGAGGCAATGCTGTTAATGCACAGAGCAAACAGTGTCACACTAAGGACACTTCCCTTTGGAACCCCTTCTTCTTGTGGATGAATAATGGTAATTCTCCTCGGAATTCATAATCATGGAGTGTCTTCAAAATACCATATCTCCAGGCTGTATCATAAGCTTTCTCCAGGTCAAAGAAAACTGATATATGATGTTTTCTGGAGATGTTTTCTGGAGATGAAAGCCTCACATATTGCATTTTCTAGACGCACTAAGATATCAGTACAAAAACGCATTTGACGAAAGCCACACTGGGCTGGAGTTATAAGGCCCTTCTTTTCTAAGATCCATATAAGTCGCACATTGACTATTTTTTCCATCAACTTACATATGCTTGATGTTAGAGCAATAGGACGATAACTAGACAGAGTAGTACCATCTTTCTGTGGCTTCAAAAAAGCTAATATAGCTATGTTCCACAAAGCTGGAAATGCATTTTCTTTCCATATTTTAGTAATGATACTGAGCAAAAACTTTTGTGTTCCATGTGGCAAATTTTTTTTCATTGAATAGGTTATGTCATCTGCAGCAGGAGCAGATTCATTACATGATGACAAGGCAGATAAAAATTCCTGAAAGGTAAATGGCTGGTTATATGATTCGCTTCGCGTGGATGTAAAGTCGAGAATTTTATTTTCCTTTTGAATACGTTCTTCATAGTAAGGTCAGCTTGGGTTTTTGGATGAAACATTGGCAAAATGGTCAGCAAAAACCTCACTAACATCCTCTGGACTGGCAACCATGTTTCCATTTACTAATAATACTGGTGGAGGTGTTGATACATATTTGCCACTGATTTTTCTTATTTTATTCCAGTCTTCAGGTAAAGGAGTTTTCCAATTAATTTTTGAGATAAAATCTACCCATGACTGACGTTTGGCTTGTTTTACTTGGTATCGAAATCTGGCTCGTGCCCTCTTAAATAAGATTAAATAATAAGAACATTTAGTTCTGGAATAGCGTGTAAAAGCTGCTCGCATTGCTTTACGAGCTATTTGACATTGAAGGTTCCACCAAGGAACTGGCTTTCTTTTAAATTTTCCAGTTGTACGAAGAATTGTCTTCTGGGCAGCATCAATAATTAGTTTACAAAGGAAATCCAGGGCATCATCAAGGGACTGGAAATCCTCAACATCCATTTCTAAAAAAAGTTAGGGTTTTGTTTTTAATAATGCCCAGTTTGGCTTTATCCAGAATCCAACGAGTGATCTTGGTGTAGCAATTTCACCTACTACATTAATAAAGATTTGAAAATGATCACTTCCTAATCCTTCACTCATTGCATTCCAAGAAAAGTCAAGATAACAATCAGGACTGCATACTGATAAATCTATCACAGAAAAAAAAACGGTCCCAGTTTGAATATGAAAAATGTGTTGGTTCTCCAGAGTTAAGGATTGCAAGCTCTTTGTCTTCAATAAAATTATAAATCTTGGTTCCTCTAGGATTGGAAATTACATCACCCCACATGGGGTGTCTTCCATTAAAATCACCAACAATAAGAAAAGGCCTTGGAAGCTGATTTATTAATTCCTCTAATTCTCGAGTCAGATTATGATATGTTCTATTTGGAGGTAAATACAGTGAACATATGGTATATTTCTTTTTCAGAAAAATCTGAACAGCAACTACTTTTAATTAAAATTTGTAGAGATTCATATTTGGCTTGCATCCCCCCTGACAGTTCCACTGCAAATTGAACCTGCATCCTTACGATTAATAGTTAATTATTATCTTTTACACGTTTTTTAACCTGGGGAATTGCTCTGGATAACGATGGATTTCTGAGAGGAAAGTTCATTACTTTCATTTTCACTTTTATCTTTTCTTTTTTCTGATGTTCTCTCTCTTTTCCTGTGATCTGACTTGGGCCGAGTTCCATTGGATGTAGTCAACTGTATTCCTTTAGTTATCTCTGCTGTACATGGTTTAAGAACCTGTGGTTTTGGTTGCTGGAGTGATGTGCTATTTTCACTATTTAAAGAACATCCCGCTATAGGTTTATCATCACCATACTCCTCTCCACGTGGCGTTGTTTCAGCCTGGTTTGGCTTTGTGACTGCTGCGGATGGTTGCTGTTGCATTGTATGAGTAGCTGGGACTTGTACACTGGACTGTGGCTTCCTAATTACTGATGAAAATGTAACTCCCGGTCTTATTTGAAGTTCTAGTATTTTCTTTCTAGCGTCTTTAAACGAAATTATTTCCATAACTTTAACTGTTTGCACCTCCTTCTCTAAAATAAATTTTACACAACTTTTTGAGGATGCAGGATGGTTTTCTCCACAATTAACACAAGACGTGGTTCATTGCATGGTCCATGTGCTTCTTTGCCACAATTACAACATAAAGCAGGTTCTTCATTTTTTTTTCATTTTTCATTTCTTTCTGCATTTTCTGGATCAAATGACCCAAAGAAACATCTGGCAGTGGTAACATCTCAAAGATGATGGTATGTATGGCTTGACTTTGAAGTTCAGCCATCCTTCCTAGATAGCATTAGTTAATTTAAAGGTGTTAAAAGTGAGGATTAGCGTTGCCAGGGGAACAATCTGATCTCCCACCTTCTTTCTCATTCTGACCACCTTTGCCACATTCTGTTCCTCTAATTCCTGCTGAAGTTCTTCGGTGTCTAATAAGAGCAGTTCGGGAGCATATATTACTCCTCGACTTTGGTTATGAATAGGATGAGGGAAACACGTAACTTTTCGCCCTACTAAGGTATTCATCTTGAGCAATTTTTCACTTTGTTCAGGTGAGGAGACTTCGACTAACAGGGTCTCATCTTCCTGTGGACGAATTTTTGGTACACTGTTACATATATTATTAATTTCTCTGCTTGCTTTAAATACGCTGATATTCTGCAATACATCATCTTCGAGCCTAAGAACTATAAACTTATTGTATGAAACTAATTCATACATACCAGGAAGAATCTCCATTTTTCCTTTCTTATTATTCTAAATATTTAAGTTCCTTGAATTCACTTTTGCATTTTTCTTTCTTTCCAAAACAGGAGAAAAAAAAAGGTTCCATCGTAACGATGTTCGAACCTGAATTATCCATTGCCAAGTCCATTTCCATGCCAGAGTCAGATAAAAGAGGGGGGTTTGCCATATATACGTAAGGATTTAATTCGTAATCCCCATACCCACCACGGAGCCACAATTAGAGGACGGGGTCATCCCTTTTACAAAGGCCGCCCTAGGGGCATTACCTGGATATACACCTCACCCTCAGTGCTAAGGCGTCGTGATGTCCGTCAAGATAAGACCCGGCACTGAGAATAGGGTTTGACATTAAACTCTCCCCTCGCTCGACCACGTCAGGTACTCGAGTTTTACGGGAGAGGTGGCATGCCGTCCATCCTCAGCCTACTTCAAATCCGAAGAATAAGTCTAATCATGTCCAAAATCAAGCCAATAGCCATTATCATAAATTCCATACCTTATAGGGGGAAGAGGCAGAAAGATGAAATGTTTTTAGTAGAAGGAAAAGGGGACTTATTTAGTCGGATCAATAGCTGGACCCCAAGGACCAGTGAGAAAGTAACCCCGCCAGGCATCACGGCCCAGCTGCTGGTCCCTAAGCCCCCTACCCACACCAAGGGGTCAGCATCTAGGGGGAGAGAGAGAGAGAGAGAGAGAGAGAGAGAGAGAGAGAGAGAGAGAGAGAGAGCTCTAAAAAGGAATTATTCAATTTACATCAATGCTATTTTTTCCACTCGGGAAACGATTCCGAATCACTTCAACATCAAAAGTGATTAATTACACAAGCCATATCGGCAGCAACTCTTTTGAGTAAGTATAATTGGCTTGCTTTTTTATCCATTCAACATTGTATCAACATTTATATAACGACATATTACCAAAGCGTCCATCTTTAAAATGACAAATGGTAGAAGTCCTCGATCAACAGTTTAATCGAAAAGGAAAAAAAAAAAACTTGTAATGATTTAAAAAAAAAAAAAAAAAAACAAAAAAACTAAGGTTGTCGAAAAACAGAAAAATCGGGGTCCTTTCAAGAACCCTGAAGAACCCATTGGTGGTAGAGGTGATCTTGAAGTTTTTTTGGAACTCGATCTGCCTTCGGCACTTATTGATTGATCTGCTTTCGGGAAAGTTGAAAGCAAAGATGATAAGGAGGTTCTCTTGTCCTTAGCCTTAGTTCCTATCATGGGATACGATGCGTCCAACAAGGCAAAGTCATCATTATTATTATTATATTATATATGCTGGAAGAAGACCTTCATGAGTACAGGTTTTATTGAAAATAATGGCTATTTCAGCTGGGTTTTATTTTGTATAGAATTTTCTCTATTCCTATTATTACTGACTTTTCTTCTGTACTCAAGTTTGGCTATTAAAACGCCAAACGGGGGATTCATGTCAAAAAACGTGGTATTTTGCATAATATATTCAATTTGGACAAATACTTTTTTTTTTTTTTGTTTTTGTTTACACGAATCCCCCGTTTGGCGTTTTAATAGCCAACTTGTGTACAGAAAAAAAGTCAGTGATAAGAAGAATAGAGAAAATTCTATACAAAATAAATGCGGCTGAAATAGCCATTATTATTATTATTATTATTTTTGCTCTATCACAGTCCTCCAATTCGACTGGGTGGTATTTATAGTGTGGGGTTCCGGGTTGCATCCTCTGCCTCCTAGGAGTCCATCACTCTTCTTACTATGTGTGCCGTTTCTAGGATCACACTCTTCTGCATGAGTCCTGGAGCTACTTCAGCCTCTAGTTTTTTCTAGATTCCTTTTCAGGGATCTTGGGATCGTGCCTAGTGCTCCTATGATTATGGGTACGATTTCCACTGGCATATCCCATATCCTTCTTATTTCTATTTTCAGATCTTGATACTTATCCATTTTTTTTCCCTCTCTTTCTCTTCAACTCTGGTGTCCCATGGTATTGCGACATCAATGAGTGATACTTTCTCTTGACTTTGTCAATCAACGTCACGCTGGTCCCTGTTTGCACGTATCACCCTATCCGTTCTGATACCATAGTCCAGAGGATCTTTGCCGCCTGATCGTTTTTCCTATCACTCCCTCAGGTTGGTGCTCGTACCACTTATTACTGCAAGGTAGCTGATGTTTCTTGCACAGGCTCCAGTGGAGGGCTTTTGCCACTGAATCATGCCTCTTTTTTGTACTGGTTCTGTGCAAGTGCCGGCATTCACTTGCTATGTGGTTATGGTTTCATTTTTCGTATTGCACTTCCTACATATGGGAGAGATGTGATTTCCGTCTATCGTACTTTGAACATATCTGGTTCTTAGGGCCTGATCTTGTGCCGCTGTTATCATTCCTTCAGTTTCCTTCTTTCAGCTCTCCCCTTCCCCTTTGTAGCCATTGCCAATTGTCATCGCTGGCTAGTTCTTTAGTCTGTCCTCATGTATTATCCGTGCATTGGTTTGTTGTGTCAGTCCTCTGTTCTTTCTGTCTTATTATTATTATTATTTATTATTATTATTATTATTATTATTATATTATTATTATTATTATTATTATTATTATTATTTTATTATTTTTAATAATAATATTATTATTATTGTTAACAATATTACTATTATTGGAAAGAAGTAAACCCTCTCTAAAGCATATTTCTAACATTAATTATTATTATTATTATTATTATTACCGCTAATGATGCAATTTATATCAGGTTCCTGTACCCGTTCATTTGTTTTCTTTGATGAAATACATCGCTTCATTCACAGACTCATCGTAGCTGAGAGCTTCATCTGCGCAGATTACCAAAGAGAAAATAATGCAATGAAGATTTTATGACTTTCATTAAGGCAGACATATTCATTTCGGACTTAAGGTAACTCATTTGGGAAATTAATGAGATTCTGCTTTTCATGGGGAAGCCTTTGTCTGGCTAGCTCGTCTTACTTCACTTTCCAACCAGATTTTATAGCCGTGGTGTGTACGGTAGCCATTATGAGCTGATTGCGTTATGTGGATCATGTATTTGCGAATGTCAAAATGTAAAATGTTATATAAGCAATGAATGAATTAAGATAAAGCTACAGTTAGGAGGTAATTTCTTTATATATATATATATATATATATATATATATATATATATATATATATATATATATATATATATATATATATATATATATATATATATATATATATATATATATATATATATATATATATATATATATATATATATAATATATATATATATATATATATATATATATATATATTATATATATATATATATATATATATATATATATAAATAGATATTAACCTTATTTGATTTTTATAGCTTTTTCCTGCTTCATTCTTTGCTCATATAACAGTTTTACTTTTTGACATTCGCCACTTTACAGAACGACGCATAAATGCTACAGCATCTATACATACTTACATACATACATACATACAATATATATATATATATATATATATATATATATATATATATATAATATTTCAGTAAGCGGAGTAAGCAATAAATGCAAAACATTCATTGGTAAAAATTTTATTTTTACAGAGACCAAAATGCTGAGAATTCCATCAGAAAGAACTATGCAAAGCCTCTAAAATTCAGAAGAAATTAGCGTTGAAAACCGGTGGCATCAAGAGGTTCTACCTACGAATTGCTTCTGGAGGCTGGATTAATTGACCAATTGGGAAGGTTTTTAAATTGGAGACTCTGTGGCCTGGAAGACTGACTGAGGGAACAGTTGTCATCTTACTACAAAATACAGTAGGTTGGTCTGTCTGTCTTTTGTCTGTAAGCACTTTTCATCGGTGGGGAATCACACGTAAGTGCTTAACAGCGGACGGACCAATTTATTAGCATTAGTGATTGAAGACGGGTAAAGGAGAGAGGGTCTTTCTCTACTCAGTGACTACCTAACTAACAAGACCAAGCCATTTTCAAATTTGCTGAATATGTTAAAGTACAGGGGAAAATTACATCCGGGAAAACTACCGCTCGGTTGGTAGTTTACGGTAAACATTTAATTGTGAATTCTTACGTTCTGACAAGTAGGACAGGTATAACAACTTGGGAAATAAGAAGAGAAGGAAATAAAAAGTTCGAGCGTTAGCTCGGCAAAAAAAAATACCGATGTTAGATAACTTTTAATTTGGAGTACAGTCATATCATATGGGGCTGTGGCACTAGGCCTCACCGCCCGGGTACCGGTCCCCACTAAGTAGGTGGTGTCTCAAATGGCAAAGTAAACACGAACGGGTACGGACTACAAACTAGATGAAGTGTTTATAACTCTACAAGGGGACGGGGTAGAAATACTTTCCAAAAAGGGGGCAGATGAGATAAGAAAAATAAAAAATTAAGAGGAGGGAAGAATGAAAGGGTAATTGACTCCTAG
>NC_061090.1:3931975-3939475 GCF_015104395.2 Macrobrachium nipponense | reverse complement strand
AATAAAGTACAGAAGTTCAAGTACTTAGGGTCCGTATTAGAGGATAGTAGAAGCATGGACCAAGAGGTGAGACACCGAATTCAGGCAGGATGGAATAACTGGAGGTCTGCATCAGGGGTCCTCTGTGCCAAGAAGGTCCCTCTGAAATTGAAAGGAAAGTTCCATAGGACGGTGGTCAGACCATCAATGTTATATGGAACAGAAACAGCAAGTATGAGGAAACAGAGGAGAAGAAGATGGATGTAGAAAATGAGAATGTTGAGATGGATGTCGGGAGTAACAAGGGAAGATAGGATTAGAAATGAGTATATAAGAGGATCGATAAAGGTAGTTGAAATATCGAAGAAAATACAGGAAGGAAGGCTTCGATGGTATGGACACCTGTTACGAAGGGAGGAACGTCATTTGTTGGAAGACATACATGGAAATGGAAGTGCAGGGTAGAAGGAAGAAGGGAAGACCAAGAAAGATGGCGTGATTGTGTAGGGGAAGATATGGAATTGAAAGGTATAAATGAGAACGAGGCACAGGACAGAAATCGATGGAGACGACTCATTCGCAATGGCGACCCCATATAAAAATGGGTTTAAGCTAGGAAGAAGAAGAAGAAGAAGAAGGCTGAGGGTGGCAGCAACATTCTTGAATGTCTTGTAGATTTCATTGAAATCTATGTGAATGATACTTTGGTTTGGCGAATAAAATCCAAAGGTTATTGTAACAGAATAAACCTATATATGTTGATTAGTGGTTATAAACCATATATGCAAGACAGTTTTTCAATGAGAATAGATATTACGACAAAATTATGTAAAACAAGAATAGGCCTTTATGCGTCCATTCATGATTATGCACCATGCATGTAATTTCGTTTATAAAATGCGAATGAAACACAGGAAGACAGTAGTAAGCTAAGGATTTTCTTTCATTGTAACATGTCATAAGAAAGTCAATCTTTAAATGAAAATAAAGCAGTATTAACGCTATTAATGAAATAGAAAAATATCAGAACATTATGAAAGTCCTTGGAGCCAAATTTAAACTCTTTATTAACAAATTCACAAGAGAGCATTTACAGCCAGGGCATCGTGTGTTAACAAATTCACAAGAGAGCATTTACAGCCATGGCATCGTGTGTTGACGCCATGGCTGCTACGGAGGACTGAGGAAACGGCCTGTATCGCTAGTGGCCGTGGCGAAGTTTTGCCTGCACAGTCCGACTGGGCAGTTATAACTGTGCAGGCATAACTGAACGTTAGCGGCGGGCTTTACTGGCAGCGGGTGACATTGAATTTTCTTGTAAGCTTTATTCCCACTAAAATTTCAATATTTTAACAAAAGAAAGAAATATAAATTTAGCGAAAAATCGTCATATCGTATAGTTTAATCTCATTGTCGTCGACATATATATTGTTATGAACTCTAAGAGATGGTGATGAGTTCAGAGATTCTTTAATCCACTTTAAAGCCCTTACCACTATGGTAATGAGTAGGACTCATAACCAGAACACAAACAATTCAAAGTACTTCCTCAAAGAGAGGGATACAGAGACTAAACGAACACTTAATTATTTATTACAACTAAAATCTTACAATTGCAAAGAAATCCCTTGAAAACTGTACTTTAGGGAAGAAAAACTCATGATTACAAATCCAAAATACACATTCGCGTAGCTAACTAGCACACTAAAGTAAAAGAAAAAGTTACGAGGGGGAGATAGAAACCACAGATGCACAGGTCATTATGATAGTAAGAGACAAAGTAAGAAATTAACCTTAAATCTAATTAAATCACACACTTGAATAACAAACATACATTTATGACTATGGAAAAATAAATATCATCCCGTTAACAACAATTAACTACTGTTCCACTAGAAAGTCATCTCTCTTAGTATCACAGCGAAGTGTCGTCTCCAACGGTAAACTCCAGTAGTGCCACAAAGTAGGAGACACCCAACACAAGTCGTCTCTGTAGGTGAGAATAGTTACGATAAACACACAGGGTCTGGGATCTTACCCTTTTCTCCGCCCCTGGGAGGCCCCTTAACGACTCCAGAGGTTCAGCAAGCTGAGGGCAAGGGCAATGACGGGCGAGGTTCGCCTCCAAAAGTACGTATGGCAAGGAAAGGCATCACACAACCCCGAAGTATACGACTTGCAAAGGAAGGGCATCACACAACCCCGAAGTATACGCCTTGCAAAGGAAGGGCATCACACGATCCCTTACTCGAACTGAAGAGACGCCAGCAAAAGTACTGTTCATAGGGGGATGGCAAGGAACACCTCCAAGATGCCACCAGCTGCAAAACGTCGAGGGTGTCTTCAGAACATTCGTGCAAACTGCCATAAGCCGTCAGGAAAATATGGGAGCTGGAAACCTCTCTGTAGGGGAGCCGTTAACTGCCGTTATCACTCAGAAGGTCCCCACATCACCAGCGGAGATGAAAACAAACAGGTGACAAACAGCCGAAACACCGTCAATCATGAAAAGAAAGACAATTACATGGGTGACGTACCAATTAAAACTATAACTACCCTTTGGGGGAGTCAAAGACCCCAAGTCCAACCTTCAGACGACATATGTAAACAAAACTGGACAAAAACAAACAGAAACTTACTTTAATGGGCGAAGTCAAAAGCATAGCAAAAATACAAAATTAATTAAATAAGTTAACTCCACTACAACATATATATATATATATATATATATATATATATATATATATATATATATTATATATATATATATAATATATATATATTACATCCGTCGACAAGAGAAGGCTTCTGGGAATTCCGGTGGTTTCTGAGTATACTTGGAGACGTCTTCACGACTCCAGAATCCATTGAAGCAATCTTCAGCTCCTGAGGCATGCCTGAAGAATCCAGTGGGCGTTTCCACAGGATTCAAAGCCTGGGAATCGTCTGGAAGTGCCTTTGGGAGCCCCAGAAGCCTCCGGAATTTATCTCCAAGAACCGGGTCTATTCATCCCCGAAGAAATCTTCGAGACCTTTCGTCTCCGATTTCTTCTTCATAAGAATCTGCTCTTTAGTATTGTGGAAGAAATCGAAAGGCTACAGAGCTTGGAGACTGTCTTGAGCATTTGGAATTCCCAGATTCCTACTGTCATCCCATCCCGGGGAGGATAAGAAAGATCCGGACAAGATCCACTTGGAAAAATATACATATACATATATATATATATAATATATATATATATATATATATATATATATATATATATATATATATATATATATATATATATATATATATAGGATAAGAAAGATCCGGACAAGATCCATTTGGAAAATATATATATATATATATATATATATATATATATATATATATATATATATATATATATATATATATATAGTATATATATATATATATATATATATATATATATATATATATATATATATATATCATATATATATATATACATATATATATATATATATATAATATAAGATATATATATATATATATATATATATATATATATATATATATATATATATATATATATATATATATATATATATATATATATATATATATATATATACATATATATATATATATCATATATATATATAGTATATATATATATATATATATATATACTATATATATATATATATTATATCTATATATATATATATATATATACTATATATATATATATATATATATATATATATATATATATATATATATATATATATGCTGTGACTGTCTTCCGTCCTGTTCTTTGCCTAAGATGAAAGAAAACTGAGAGGAGCAGGAGGAAGAGGAATGTGAAATAATAATGAGGAGGAAGTTGGGGAAGAAAAGGCGTTTTGTGTAAGCCAAGTGACCAAAGTACTTTAGGGCATAACTTGACTTTACCTCCCAGCAAAGGACACAGCTCCTCCCAAAAGGCAATGCCTTTGTTGACATCGTACCAAGTGTGCAAAAATACAAGCGAGTTTTGTTTGCAGATTTTAATTATCCCTTTGAAGACATTCTTTTGAGTCCAGCTTCCTTTTTTCTAAAGTTCTGAAAAGTTTTCTCGCCAAAGGGAATTTCCTATGTATCACAATTACCCTTGGTGCGGTTAAATGCCTCCCTGGAAGCAAGGGTGTGAGAATTAAGAAAAAATTTCATAAAGTTACCAACATAGAAAAAAAAATATTAATTACATTTTTACATTAATGGGGATTGCTTCCTTTGTGGCATTTAGAATATGAGATGATCATACTTAACAGAAAAACGTTATCTGCAGTGTACATTTTATTTTCAGTAGTGAAAAAAATAAGACTTACTGACATTAACTAAGAACAACAATTTTGCCAATTTTAGTAATGACGTAATGTAGAAAGACGCTGTCTGTGTTTCATGAATACGAGATCATCTTTTATGCCTTACAGTATCAATAAACCCCTTTAATAAATGCTTAGATCGTTAGTGTGATGACTGAGAGAGAGAGAGAGAGAGAGAGAGAGAGAGAGAGAGAGGGGGGGGGGGGGGGGGGGGGACGGGGGGGGGGGGGGGGGGGGGGGGGGCGGCGGCAATTGTAAGTTTGTGCCTCGCGAACGTCAGGGTACCTAACGATGAGAGGATTATTTTCCGTTCCCGTGAAACCCGTAAAAAGTTTTAATATTTTTTCGTTTTTGCTTCGTCCCTGTTTGGAAGTTGTAAAAGTGGGGAAACATTCTGGCGATTTGGACGTGCAATTCCTTTTTTTTTATTAATATTATTTTCGATTATTTTTAGAATTTATGAAATCGTGCTGTGTATTCCGATTGCAAGACTAAATCTTATTAAGGCCAAAATGGTTGGGTAGATATATGAAAGGCTGATGAATACATAACATCAATTTTATTTTTTACGTCTATCGTCTAGAGGAACAGTAAAGTATAGAAAAAGAATGGAAATTTCTAATATTATCCACTCAGTTCCTAAATGCAAGCCAGCTTACAGCTTAAGAAAATGAACAAAAAATCCTTGAACAGTAAAAAGTTCGCATTGTGGGGGGGGGGAAAGGAATGGTCACTGAAAGAATCGCCAAGAAATTTAAAGCATCAAACAAAGGGAAAACTGAGGAATTAATGTAGTGTTGATTGACAGTTTGAGATTAAAACAACTTGAAATAAATCGGGAAGTGGTAACTTATTACTAGTTGTTACTGAGAGTATTCCTATTTTGGAAAAAGTGAGCAGAGTTTGAAGTACTGATCTAGATAGGAGAGCTGAATTCAGGGCAACAGTGAAAGTCCATTAAGAAAATTATTTTTATGTTTATGGGGAACTCGGGTGTGCTGCATCTCTGCCTGTAAGGAAGTTACAATTAGCCAAGTTGGTAGCAAGGTCTAAAGTATACCAGCTCAAGCCACTAGGGCCCCAAAACGTCAGCCAGTTCCCCAGCATGATTTACCAGCCAGTTTACGGAAGGGTCTTTCATTTGTTCATGAACAAGATGGTGATCAATTAGTGCTCAATTCAGTGTTTTTCTCATCTAGTGCTAAACTGTCGTTTGCAAAGTAATCAGTTTTACTGGTATCGTCATTGGTTAGAAGTAGCTGAATTTAGTCACTGAGCCCGTGGTACATTCACCTGCTAGAACCACATTCGAAAATTGTGGCGTTGCTCAGGATAAGCGCCAGAAATCATTGCAGCAGGATGATGGACAGCGTTGAGGCGCTTAGTGCCTTATCTCCATCGCTTCAGCTCTGGATGCTTGAAGGAAGGCCATGGTTAAAAACCAAGAGAAAGCGGTAGGGTCAATGACCGTGGTCGATTATCTGCAAAAATGCAAGAGAGGCGCCAGGATATATTAACTTGGTGTTTGTGGCAACACGAATTAGCGTTTGATAAAATGCAAAATAATCCTTACCCTCCCAGACACAAAAATGAATGCCATTATCCAGGCTCTGACAACGCAACCCTAAGCAGCGTTAGTAATAGTGGTTCTGTGGTTCTAGCAGTGTTTCGTCCCTGAAGTGAAAAATTGCTTTTAGAACTTTAGTTTCATTAATTTTAGAATGTACCTGGACGTCTGCATTCGGACATCGTTAAAAATTATAGTGTTCAGTTGGTATTTCTGCCACTTGCCTAGTATCATTAGGTATATCGCAGGACCTGCTCGATCTTTGTCATAAGAAGTTATTGGAACTAGATAAAACCATTAATTTTTTCTTTTGTTACGACTGATTACTCTTTGAAGATTTCTGTGCTCAGTTTAGTCATGATCTAATTCACCATTACAATTTTTATCGTAGTTGACTCGTCTTTTCTGTTATTATGGTAACATTCGCGGACGTTTTCATTTAACTCTCCTCAATTTGTTATAGTATGAAGATAATTCTCGCTTCATGTCTGGAAGAAAGAATCCCAAAAAACTTCCTTAATTAAACCAGGGATTGACGAAATGCGAAAGCTCCAACTCGGCCGAAATGGAATTGCCTTGATGAAATATATAATCTTGTTAAAGTCGGAGAATCACTCAACCATAAAACTAATTCGGCCCTCCTCCCTTGCTTAGCCAAAAAACCTATTTTTGTTTCGGATTGCGGATTGTGTGTTAAGTTTCGGATGAGAGAGAGAGAGAGAGAGAGAGAGAGAGAACTTGAGTAGCGCGCCAAGGTCTGTTAACTTTAAATGACTTCGCATTTTATTCCACACATCATTTTTGGTGGTTTTTCGTAAATTATTTCTTATGAATGACTTTTCTCATTATTTGTCTTATTTAGTGTGATCTAGCAGCTTTCTTGGTCATTTCTATAGTCAATAATTTTTCGTTTTGATATTGATTTTCCATCAAGGGTACCATTGCTGATAGTAAACAATGATTTCAAAGTACACTTGCGCAATGAATTAATCAGCACGTTCAATCAGAAAGGGTAATTAGATGACCTGCAGAGTACAATTGGGACTAGACGAGTTTAGTTTTTCCATTTTTTTTTCCAGCACATTCATCAGAAGATTAAATGTTATTGTTTCAAATGTATTTTCATGCCTTTCAGGAGAGAGAGAAAGAGGACTTATTTCTGGTTAACCTGATTAATAGTAAGATTTAATCAATATAAATAACACCCCAGTGTTTAACGGACAAAAACTGATGATTCTCGACCACTTGACTCAAGTTTCAGAGCGTCTCATCAGTTTTCCATAAAAGCTAACCTGGACGCCAAATATAAGCAGACCTTCTATAATGGAAGTCATAAATCATGGAGATGACATATCCTCGTAAAGTACTGCCTCAAAGGCCACCTGAGATGAAATATAAGGGGCTTTTGTACTTTCTGGGGGGGGGGGGGGGGGGGGGGCAATAAGAGATTAAAAGATAGTCATGATCGGGATAGGGTACATCTTTACAGTGGTTCCGTTTGCTGCTGTGTTGAAGTGTGTTTATTCAGGTGTAATTGCTTCTTTTAAAGGAATTTTATGTCGATTTCGCTCAGAAAGCCCAAGGTGCAAATCTATGTATTTCCGATAAACAAAAATGTA
>NC_061090.1:3921915-3928975 GCF_015104395.2 Macrobrachium nipponense | reverse complement strand
AGGTCGAAGCCAAAAGAACCAGACCCTGTTTACCGGAGGTCGTAAATCAAGGCGGTGAAATATTATGATAAAATGACAGCACAGACGCTGCTTGGGTCCAGATATGAGAAGTAGCGCAGTTTTCTTCCCAATATGTGGCAGGTCATAAAATACATGATGATATGCCAAAATGGAGGTAGTCAATAATAGTCATAGCAATCATTATCATCGTCATCATTATCAGTATCATCGCCTCCAACGCCACATAACTTGAAGGACCTCTCTCAAATTATTCCACTCACGCCTTGCTTTGTTTTCCTTGTTTTAGACCTTTTCATACGTCGTGACCTAAATCATTTTTATATAAAACTTGTTTCATTTATATTTGTCAATTCTCAAAACATGCAAACAGTATCTATATTTTAAATAAGTTTATATTCCTTTGCATTATTCAGACAAATGATAAATTCACTCTCGAATATGCAATCACAGAAGAGGGCCTAATCGACCGCACACAAACACACATGCACACGCACGCACACAGGCACACATTTGTGAAGACTAAGAAGAATAATTACCCAAAGACGCGAGTAATTATTCTCTCCTGTTTCCGTCGGTTGTCTAGTAATTAGCTGTAATTGGGAAATCCGTTCAAGACAGCGAGGTTTAATTACAAACTTTTGAAACTGACTTTGAGCGATGGGATTTTCTTTCAGATAAGGCGAATATGGAGGAAGGTATTTCTTTACGATGTTTAAAGTTGATGCTGCTTTTTGAATGAGATAAAACCGTGGTTTTGGTAGTTTTTAATCTAATGGGGTTTTGCCTTCACAGTATTTTAAGTTTTCTTCTTTTATCATAATAACTATAAATTATATTTTTTAATTTTTATTTTGAAGCAACGTAAATGATCCGAACTTACCTGAAATGTTCTTCTTTTATAAAAGATGACTATAAATGTTTTTTTTCTATTTCGAAGCAATGTTAATGAGGCGAACTTTTCTAATATAATTTTAGAGATATTGGTATACGGGAGCGAGAGATTGTAAGACTAATTATAGGGTAAATATGTTTATATATGAGAAATATGAGGTAAAATAATAAAAAGTGAAAGACGATAATATTACATAGTTAATTATTGAGAATTATTGAGTAAGATGCTGTAGAATAAAGATAGAAATCACATCGTTTGCTTAGTTCAAGAAGAACTTCAAGGTTAACTGACGACTGTCTGTAGTCACATACATATTTGTCAAAAGACTGAAACTCTTTTACGATCTACCAAACTACATATCACATATTATAAGTGAGGAAAAAATTTCAAATAGCGCCATAGTACGATAAAACATGAGTCCCAATTGCCTCACTTATATAAATTTTATATATATATATATATATATATATAATATATATATATATATATATATATATTATATAGTATATATATAATGTGCATGGAGCTAGCTGATAGCAGTAAAGGTCACACAATTTCGTATTATGAGGTATCTTCGTATATTTCAGCATAAATATATATATGCAGGCAGTGTCGTGGAATGAGTACATGAGCCAGCAGGGAAATGGTCAATTATGTGTGAAATCAGCCGGTAGCAAATTGAAAGTCTGCTCCCTGCTTAATACGCAGTAGACTTTGTCTTGTTTCTATCCAGTCCTCTGTCGTCCGGGTCTGCTGGCCTCTGATGATTCTCTGCTGGACGTCACTTGGTCTCTGCGTCTATCAAACTCCTCTTTGACACTTCCCTGACCCTTCTCAGATCTCCCACTGCAACCTTTACTCGCGTCGTTTTTCTCAAAGGAAGAGTCTGCCCCTAAATTGACATTAACTTTAACTTACTGATCTTGAATTTCTCTCACTGGCGGCATTTGGCCCAAAATGGGAACATATACGACGTAGAGACAATATTGAATTCCTTTCACATGTTATCATGGAAACTACCTGAAGCCATTCGCAATATAGAATCAGGTTACGCTAATAACTGAACTAAAATTCGCCGTCATAGATCATTTAGAACATACACGGGACTTTCACACGATATTGTATTTACCTAAACACATTACAATATCGTTATAAGCTTCCAGCAGTCATATCATACTATTCCTCTATGAGAAAAAATCTTAAGCTGTTGAAACTGAATTAACTCCAGTTAGTCATGTAAATATTTCATCTTCAAATCTCTCAAGGTTGAGAACCCTACAATATTTCCAGGCTTATTACTGGCTTATTGCAAAGATGGCTCTTAATAGTTACTTTCCATTACTCTCTAGCTTTGTCATAACCAATGGAAGGAGAATTAAGATTATGAATCCTTCAAAAGACAGCATGAATAAAGATGCTGCTCCCAAAGGGTTCCGAGACGTCCTTTCTGGCAAGGCATTTCCAAAAGACACTTAAAGCTAACTCTCTCTCTCTCTCTCTCTCTCTCTCTCTCTCTCTCTCTCTCTCTCTCTCTCTCTCTGTTTTTTGTAATCTTTAGCACCCTCCCAAAAATATGACATGACATTGGCTGGCGAGAGAAGGATATCGGCGAATAATTGAGAAAAGGCGATTTGGGAATGTTGACCTCAATTGCAAATACCTGTGGGAGATCTTGAGTTAAGAAGCTTTACGCCATGTTTTCTGATGGCATTGCAAGATAAGCTGCTATGCAATTGAAAGAATCGTTATCTCTTGTGTTTATACATTTACGCGTGTGTATGCAATGTTTGCAAGCGTTTCTCTTATTGGAAGATTGTCATAGGTCCTTACTAATCGTTCAATACGGTTATTTGGTTATTTGAATGTTGATTTACTTGTAGAAAAAACACAACACAAAATTTCTGGGACCTTCGG
Source organism: Macrobrachium nipponense (assembly GCF_015104395.2). Classification (NCBI taxonomy): domain Eukaryota; kingdom Metazoa; phylum Arthropoda; class Malacostraca; order Decapoda; family Palaemonidae; genus Macrobrachium; species Macrobrachium nipponense. The sequence goes on along the minus strand of NC_061090.1, from coordinate 3,926,148 downwards.
TTTTGTTCTCATGTCAATAAAGCGATTTTCTCCTGCATTTTCTCATGTCAATAAAGCTACTTTCTCCAACATTTTCTCATGTCAATAAAGCCATTTTCTCCAACATTTTCTCATGTCAATAAAGCCATTTTCTCCAACATTTTCTCATGTCAATAAAGCTATTTTCTCTAACATTTCTCATGTCAATAAAGCTACTTTTCTCCAACATTTCTAATTTCATAAAGCTACTTTAATCCAAACACCATTTTCTCACCTAAAGCCATTTTTCCTGACTCATGTCTGTAAAGCCATTTTCTCCAACATTTTCTCATGTCAGTAAAGCCATTTTCTCCAACATTTTCTCCTTTAGGTGACAGAAATTGTTTTCCCGTTTGTGGTTCTTTTTCCTTTCCGTCTTCAATCTAGGGCCGTTTCTATTTCTTAGTTTTCCCTGTTTAAAAAAAAAAAGAATAAAAAAAAGTCTTGAAGCGATGAGTTTATCGATTCTATTTATCATTAGATCGCGTTTTTTTCATTACTCTCCGAAGTATAAGAAACAACATTTGCCTTCGCATCATATAAATGAGAAAAGAAATACCTCTCTCTCTCTCTCTCTCTCTCTCTCTCTCTCTCTCTCTCTCTCTCTCTCTCTCTCTCTCCTGCTGACGAGTTTTAATCCATCTTGCTGCAGTTCAAGAAGTGATAGGATCAGTGAAGGGAAATGAGTTTCGTTGGAACGGACGCCTAATTGAGCGGTAAAGATCCAAGCGAGAAAAAGTGAGCGAAAATGTTAGCACTGACTGAACCAAGTGACACGCCAGGGCGAAAGGGGGAAAGAGAATGAGTAGATTAGCCGGTCTCGGCAAGTTTTTTTAAGATGAAGTCCTTACATGTTTTACTTATTTAGCGTTAGTTCCCTGTCTTCTAATGACTAATAAATAGATGTGGAAATCGTCATATTAGGAATATTCCTGACAAACGCTTGTTGCGGAAGGAACACTTGATTAAAATGACCTGGCTGCTCCTTTTTGTGGTGCATATAATAGGTGGCTTTGTTTATAGTTTTTTAGGAAAACTGACTTATGTAAGGAGGTACAAATCACGTCTTCAATTTTTGCAAGGCCTAAGAACTGAAAACGTGTAGAGAGTTTAAAAGTATATTATTTTTTTATATAGCCAAATTATGAATAAAGTCTATTGTCACGTTTAGATTAATACAGAAAACTGAACTGGTGGAAGTTTAAAGAATTTTCTCCTTGATTTGGTGGTTTATTAAAAATGCACTTTATTTCCGTTTTATGTTTAAATCCAGATCTATTAATGATTGCTCAAAACGGCGACTTTATTCATACGTTTTAGTTGGAAAGTTATAATGAAATTCAACTCAAATTGCGTCGCTTTGTCCATAACTCTCAAATAAATGTCTTTCTAAGGGTCAGAGTCCCCGATGTTACACCGGATGTTTTGAGAAGATCTATTTGACTTCGTTAAAACAGTGACTCCATCCATGAATTAAAAGTTCAGTAACAAGAAGTTTTTCATCCCTGAAACGGCGTATGCGGACCATGATCATTTGCATGAGAGAGAGAGAGAGAGAGAGAGAGAGAGAGAGAGAGAGAGAGCTAGGAAAACGGAAACTATTTCTTTCCTTTGACAACAAAGCTTTGGAAATCTCTCGCTGCTTCTGTGAGAAAGGGAAGTTTCTATTGCTTTTCCAATGAAGTCTGCACTTCCTTCCTTCGTGTCTGTGTGTCCTTGTCCTTGTCCTTGCTTTCTTCTCGTAACTATCCCATCGGACTTTGTATGGAAAAGACAGAAAACCAAAAAATTAACTCAATGGGTCATCATAAACAATTTCCTTTGAATTTCGGTTACTCACAATGTAACGCGAATAAGTTTTTTTGTCCCAAAATTATTTTTAAAGCATATAAACCCTCTAGGGAGGTAGTGCCGTCAGTCCACTGTGGGCATTACTAAGGGTATTTTGCAGCGTCCATTCGGGCCTTAGCTGCAACCTCTTTGATGCCTTTTCCTGCACCTCCGTTCATATTCTTTCTTCCATCTGACTTTCCACCCTCTCTGAATTGTTTTCATAGTGTAGCTGCGAAGTTTTTCTCCTGCTACACCCTTCAAACTTTACGGTCGATTTCGCATTCAGCACTGAGTGACATATATGTATATATATATATATATATATATATATATATATATATATATATATATATATATATATATATATATATATATATATATATATATACACACTATATGAACAAAGTTACAACCACGAAGGAAAATTGAAACACTGGAGATGCTAAATACTTTCCTCTTATTAAGTTGCTGTGAACAATTCTTGGTAATAAGACGAAAGTACTTAGCATCTCCAGCGTTTCAATTTTCCTTCGTAGCTGTAACATTGTTCGTATAATCATCACGTTTTTTTATTTCTTCGTGATTCAAAATCAAAACACACACGCACATACATATATATATATATATATATATATATATATATATATATATATATATATATATATATATATATATATATACAAAGATATAAGCCATGAAGGAAAGATAAACAATGGAGTTTCTCCAAAGATCTTTCGACTCAACGTCCTTTACTTAGCTAACAAGTTCGTGGCTTATACCTTTATTTATGCATTTATCACGTTCCAAACTTTCGTGATTCAGATCTATATATATATGTGTGTATATATATATCATACATATATATATATATATATATATATATATAATATATATATATATATATATATATATATCTATACATATATTTATATTTTTATATATGATATATATATATATATATATATATATATATATATATATATATATATATATATATATATATATAGACACACATACACACATACACACACACACACCCGTACATAATCACACAGCCATGAAGATTTAGTGGACTAGTAACGTGAATGTGTTTGATAGGTTTTGGTTTGGTTAAAACCCTAGCTTGTGCCAGGACGAGTCCCCCTTGCCTATAGTTAGACCAGTGTTTTTGAAGGGGATGAAGTGCCTGATGTGAACCTGTGAGCATGTGCCCTACCAACATAAACATGAGTGAAAGCATAATGTGGTCAATACTCGTCCAGTCTACTAATGATAGTCCTCAGATGAAGAAAGTGAGGTAGGAACTACAACGAAGTATCTTGTAGCAGTGATGGAGCTGTTTATGTTTGTGCTTTACCATAGATTCTCTCTCTCTCTCTCTCTCTCTCTCTCTCTCTCTCTCTCTCTCTCTCGAAACAGTAGTGGTCAGAGAGAGTAGAAACAGGTACACAGAGGAGGGAAGTTCATATGCTTTAGAATTAAACAACATATAGAATTTCAGCCTAAGGCCAAGCGCTGAGACCTATGAGGTCATAAAGCGCTGAGTGGAAAATTGACCGTATGTTTGTGTATTTCTGTTCACGTATGTGCCTAAGAGTACAGACTATCTTTGTTTTTTTCTGATGGCGAATCAAAAATTTCATAAAGTTGTCTTGCCTCCGAGTTCCTTGCTTCTCTTTCGATATTTAGCTGTAATTATTTACGTATTTTTTTCTGGATACTATACCCAGTTACTCTCTTTGACAAATGAAGTCACAGAAGAATTTCGAAAATCCTCCTCGGGAAAAACATTCGAGAGAATGCCGGAAAAAATCTCTCTCTCTCTCTCTCTCTCTCTCTCTCTCTCTCTCTCTCTCTCTCTCTCTCTCTCTCTCTCAAGGGAACGAATACCAATGAGAACTCTTTCATTCCAGGATTGTTTCTGATTCTTCGTTTGATTACATTTGTTGGAGAATTCATTCTCCCTAAAGTAAAGTGTTCTTTCCCCAGCACTAACTTGCATAGTGTCATTGGTGTCAAAAACAAAACCAAGTAGTGATAACAACAACAATGATAATGATAATAAACACAGAAGTCTCATACAAAGAAATGTCATTTTGGATGTCCATTCGTTTCTTATGTTGCGTTGTAGACCGAGTATTGGAATAACCATTCATTGAGGTTCAATATTTGTAGCTAGAAGCAAAACAAATAAGGATGGCTTTTAATATCAACAATATAGTTGATATATGGGAGAGCACAGAGTTTCTGGGGCCGGTTCGCTTTGGTTGAATGGCAGAGCCTATGTTTCTTTGGTTTGCTCAAAGAATAGAATTTTCAACACTGCCATAGCTTAGTATTCAGTGACATTAAAAATGATAATAATTTGAATTCTTTTCTTAT